>NC_135978.1:14662877-14962877 GCF_053455715.1 Rhinoraja longicauda
CGCTCGCAGCGCCGGAGACCCGGGTTCGATCCTAACTACGGGTGCTGTCTGTATGGAGTTTGTACAGTCTCCCCGTGACCTGCGTGGGTTTTCTCCCACACTCCAAAGACGTACAGGTATGTAGGTTAATTGGCTTGCTATAAATGTAAATTGTTCCTCTTGTGTTGTGTGTAGAATAGTGTTAATGGGCGGGGATCGCTGGTCAGCGCGGACTCGGTGGGCAGTTTCCACGCTGTATCTCTAAACTAAACTAAACTAAGGATGCAAAAATGCAAGAGAGAGACTGCAAATGCAGAACCATGAGTTTTGTTTGCATTGGTCTTACAATACTGAAAGACAATCTTCACATTTCACCTCATATTTCCTCAAGGCCACCAACTATCTGTTGGGGACATAATGCCAGCATCCTTTTTACATCTTCCCCAAGTGGTCATTTCTCATGCGTGAGCCTTCACGATACAGGAGCATTCAATCACGTTATATTTTAAACTGGTTTGCCCTATTTTTAACACTCCATATCTCATTTTGCGAAGTTCAAGCCAGCCTTAATAAACTGATTGACATTAGTCGATGTTAATGGAGTCAGTCGTAATTGGAATGATTTGTTACACTGTGAAGTTCCAGAAGCTACAAGCTGCTCTTTGCTGGAGGCTAATTGTATGTCAGCAATGCATCACTCCCCGATGAGCTCAATGCTTGCTTTGGTTGCTTTGAAAGAGTGAAAGAAGATGTTCCTTCATGGGCCCACACAGCCCGATGGTCCTGTGATCTCAGTCTCCGAGGCTATCATCAGATGATCCTACTCCAAGGTGAATCCTTAGAAAATGTGCATCCCTGATGGCGTACCTGGCCGTCTTCTGAAAACCTGCTCGGACCAACTGGCTGGTGTTTGCACAGACCTCTTCAACCTCTCGTGATTACAGTCCAAGATCCTGCTTTAAAAGGACATCCATTATACATCCATCAACTGTCAGGTTCTTGAGCCAGCCGGCAAAAACTTTAACCACAACCGTATCTCAGCACTGAAGCATTCTGTACTTTGCACTACTATGGTTGCTCAACATATCTTGCATTTTCCACTGTCATAGTCTGGTTTACTTGGAATAACTGATAATTTATTGTGCACTGTTGTTGTACCTAATGTGCCTGGAAAGCTGCAGCAATGAAGAATTTCATATCCGGTACAAATAACTAATAAACACTCTCTGTCCGGGTGTTGCAGTTAATCCCCCATTGGCACTCTGCTCTTATTTATCTCCATCTTTGGATAATGAGAGATGAGGAGGAGCACTAAATAACCTTCTCATTTTGTTTTCCCTTTAGAGGATTATCCTCTGAGCGATGAAGCAGTAAGAATATCTGGAGTTGGACAGGATGGGGTGTATGGGACTTGTAGCCATGAAAAAGCAGTACATTTTGATCTGGAGTTGAACTTGACAGGTAAACTTTCTTGCTTAATTCGGTGATTCTCACAACACGCCGACACCTTCTCAGTTACGCCTTGTCAACCTCGTCTAATGCTGTCCCTGACAAGTGGACTATCCACAAAGTGCACAAGACCTTCATCCATGTGTTGATTGTACCAAGACTCTTTCAATGCTTGTGAGAGCTCTCTTCCTCTGCTCTACGACCTCTCCTTCCTCCACAGTAGCTCCAGCTTGTCCTTCTCAGAAACTGCTGCCAGGGACATGAAATGATGGTCCCAGTGGAACTATCTGCAGCCTATTTGAGTGCAAGCCGATGTTTCTAAATCACGTCGAAGCAGTTTCAAATGTCTTTTGGTCAACTTCATTATTTCATTTCAAGGAATCCATATAGAGTCCATATAGATGTGAGCACAAAACACATCAAATGTTTAATACATCAACAACAACAAAAATTCTGGCTGCTTTACTATCTGCTGACAAATGCGGTTTGGTTTCAAGATTCTGTAAGTGTTTATAGTGTACTGTACGTAGCAAAGAGGAGATGAGAAATGAATTCAAGTTTGGCAGATTTTCTCCGTTAACTTTGTCACGTCTGCTTGAAGATTAAATACTGAAATGACATTAATTAAAACGGTCTCTGAAAGGAAGGAGAGGAACCAGCAGATAATTCTTATTGGAAAAAAAAGACCGCATTCTCAGTTTTTAGAAACTTAGAACCAAGAGATCCAGAAGGTAATTAACCACAAGCAGAGCATTCACAAATTGGAAGCTCCACCATTCCCCAGGGGAATAGAAGCAGCTCCTTCGGCACAGGAAGCTCGAGGCCCAAAATACCCAATGGACAGACCATGGGCGGACACATCACAGAAGGTGCAACAGCTCACTAATGACCATGACACAAGCAGATTCTTCAGAGCTGTTACTATCATCAATGTCCAAACATCCACATTACTGACAGGCATGAACTGAAGAAGAGTCCCAGTCTAAAACGTCACCTATCCATGTTCTCCAGAGATGCTGTTGCCTGACCTGCTGAGTTACTCCAACACTTTTTGTCTAAGAATTAAAGAGAACCTGTTATGACAAGCAGGCAGTCGGAAGAACATTTATCTTCAATTTGCATCTGCTACCTGATAGCTTGCAAGTCATGATATTAATCAATAGGCCCACATCAGACTTGATCTCCATATAGACTAGTTCAAACAAATTGGATTGTCACCTCAACAGTTTTTTTTACCCTTTCTTGTTAAAATGCTGCAGTTCATCTCCGACATGATTCCTGCTAATGCATAGCTGATCTACAGGACAAATGGAAAACGGTTTATACTATGTAATTTACACTCCAGAAGTCGGGGCACTTCAACCTCCTGCAGAATGTAAACAACTTAGTGATTGTACACGCTCGGAAGTCAAGTTCGAAGTCATTGTCAGCATGTCCACTGATGCATATAGGTGCATGCGCCTTACACTCAAGCATCAACAAAACATAGGTGCCCCGCCAACTAGTCCCCAGCATATAGAGCTAACTCCCTAAAATAAAAGGTCCACAATTAACCCCTTGAAAAAAGAGCCCACTTCTTATATCTCTCATCAAGCCAAATATCAGTGATGAAATTCACCGACTTCTTCAGTATGTCAAATCAGCCTTTCACCATCTAAAGAGTGTTTGAAGACCAAGACTTCAAACCCCTCACAAAGATCCTGGTCGATTGATGGAGTTACCACCAATGCTGCCTCCACGGAATTTTCCTTGACGATAATCAGTGTCTTCTTCAAAGCTAACATCCTGAACCCTGAAGATTGAATTACACAATGCAACTCTAATGAGTGTGCCGTGTCATTTACATGCCCGACACAAGACTCCTGAGGTACACTTTACTTTGGATTCCATTCCAAGTAATTACCAGATGGATAACATAAACCATTCATGGATCTTCTCAGCCTCCTTTAAAAATGGGCATTATCCTCAGTGACACAAGGGATTCTTTAACCCAACATGATGGAAGTGCATTTGTGCTAACAAATGAGTACATCAGCTGTGTGCTTGGCATTGTCACCATTCTTTCGGCAGTAAAAATTTCAATGATTGTTTTCCACACAATATGCACAACTGGTGTACCCTGAGTGATTTTAATCTTCAAAATCAGCTTACCTCTGGAAGCTGTGGAATCTGGATCAGTCGCTTGAAATATTGTAAGTTGCTGGATCTATAAAATAATTCTTTAAGTCTGTGAAGTAAAACAATGGGAAAATTGTCAAGTGCATTCTAAATGGGCAAATTAAAAGTCACCCTGCAACATGTGCTGTATTACACATTGACTGTGGAAATCTAGTGATGGAGTAACTGGGCAGATGATGGATAAATATAGATTTTTTTCCTTCCGCTTCTGTATCACATCGCTGACAAACCCATCAAAATAATCAATAAATGCTACTTACAATATTTCAAAGATTTTTTAAACATCAGCTCTGAGCACAATGAACGGTTTGTGGTGAAGAAGGGGTTTAGAGACAGACACTCGTTAAATTAAACCACACGAGAACTGACAGTCTATAATATTTTAGAGAACAGATCCTAGTTACTGGAAGATACATTTGCAGATAGCTATTTTAGGAGTCAATAACGTCCGTGCAATGACCAGACATTGCAAGGACATAAAAATACATGATTTTAAAATGGGTTTTTTTAAATGTCCGTGGGTGCGGGGGGAGGAGAGGGGAAGTTTTGTTGCCTCCATCACAGTGAGGGGGTGTTTGGAGTCACTGTGATGGATGTTTGTGTTGGGGTCGTGTGTCCTGTGTTCTTTTCTTTTTTTGCTGTGACTGCTGAAATTTCATTCGGTGTTGTGCCGAGTGACAATAAAGTTTTGTTATGTTATGTTATGTTATGTTATCAAATCCCACTAGTTGCTCCACACTTATCCACCCCTCAATCCCTTCCCCACTTCACCAAATAAACATGTTCATGAATTCATATCAGAGGAGCAGAATTAGGCCATTCGGCCCATCGAGTCTACTCTGTCATTCAATCGTGGCTGATCTGTCTTTCCCGCTCAACCCCATGCTCCTGCCTTCTCCCCATAACCTTGGACATCCTTAGGGAGTCAAAAACTTCAAATTCCTGGGCGTGCATATTTCCGAAGATCTTTCCTGGACCCAGCACACTGATGCAATTATAAATAAAGCACATCAACATCTCTACTTCCTGAGAAGATTACGGAGATTCAGTACATCAAAGAGGATTCTCTTGAACTTCTACAGGTGTACATTAGAGAGCATATTGACTGGTTGCATCACAGCCTGGTTCGGCAACTTGAACGTCCAGGAGCAAAAAGACTGCAAAAAGTGGTGAACACTGGCCAGTTCATCACCGGCTCTGACCTCCCCACCATCAAAGGCATTTATCAGAGTCACTGCCTCAAAAAGGCAGCCAGCATCATAAGAGACCCACACCACACACTCATTTCACCACTGGCATCGGGAAGAAGGTACAGGAGCCTGAAAACTGTATCGTCCAGGTTCAGGAACAGCTTATTCCCTACAGCCATCAGGCTATTAAACACTACAACCTCAAATAAGCTCTGAACTACAATAGACTATTATTATCATTATTATTGTACTACTATTGTTTGTTTTTTGAGTGTGTGTGTGTGTGTGTACTTGTGAGTATGTGTTTATATATACACTGAATTTCTTTTTTCTCTCTCGTTTATCACATTGTTTACAGTGTACTAATGAAAGAGTTAAAGGCTATTAACTTTGCATGATGAGATGCTTGACCATAATAAAATGGTAGAATGAATAAAAAGCCTGAACTCTGAATAGCTGATGTTTGCAATATTTCACCTGGCAGGATATAACTCCTAAATCTTGTACACCAGGCTGATAGAACATCCCCCCTTTTGCTTGGGGAGGACGTCTTGGAATGATGAGAACAATGTTTCCGCTGAGATTGGGATGTAGTTAATTGCTGACTGATTGTGGAATTGTGCAAACATGACCTTCTGTGGTATAATGTATAATGGTATATTCTGACCCAGCTCTGTTCTCTCTCCCCCTCAATCCTCCTCCTCGGTGATTTCAACATCCATATGGACTCCACTGACTCCACAATAACCGCTGACTTCACTGAAATACTCAACTGCTTTAACCTCACTCAACACGTCAATTTTCCCACCCATAACCGTGGGCACATTCTGGACCTTGTCTGCTCCACTGGACTAAATCTACATCACCTCTCTGGCTCCGACCCCACCCTCTCTGATCACTTAGCCATCACCATGTCCGTCAACATTCCCACCCCAGCTCCAAGGCAAAAACGCAAAATCAACTTCCGTAAGCTGAACTCTGTTTCACCTACCTCGCTCTCATCCTCCCTCTCTGAAATAATGTCCGCCTCTCCCTTCGTTGACCTCCACAGCCCCTCTGACCTCACTGGCTACTACAAACACACTCTCTCCTCCTGCCTCGACCAGCTTGCACCTATAAAAACCAAAACAGTTTCCTTCACCCACTCTGCTCCCTGGTTTACCCCCGAACTCCGCATGATGAAAACTCATGCCCGCCAACTTGAAAGACTCCGCAACAAAACAGGTCTCACAATTCACTCCCAAGCCTACAAAGACCACCTGCAGCACTACAAAGATGCCCTCTCCCGCGCCCACTCCACCTACTACTCTCAAATAATTCACTCTGGCTCCGGAAACCCAAAAGCACTCTTCTCTACAATAAGCAAACTCCTCAGCCCCCTGGACACCATCTCCCAATCATTCACAGTTGACAAATGCACCACTTTCCTTTCATTCTTCCAAAGCAAAATAGACAGCATCTACAGCACCTTACCACCAACGCACCTGCTCCCCCTCAAACCACCTGCCCCCCCTTATCCTGTCAACCCCTGCCTCAGTTCTCCCCAGTCTCCACCACCGACCTCTCTGACCTCTTCACAGGAATAAAAACTGCCACCTGCTCTCTGGACCCCATCCCCTCCAGCTTTGTCAAGGCCTGCCTTCCTGCTCTCTCTCCATTTATCACTGCAACAATAAACTCCTCCCTGTCCACTGGCATCGTCCCGCCATCCCTCAAAATCGCTGCTGTCACCCCCATTCTGAAAAAACCTGGTCTCAACCCTGACACCCCAAACAACTTCAGACCAATCTCCAACCTACCATTTCTGTCCAAAGTTTTGGAACGTGCTGTAGCTTCCCAACTCAAATACCACCTCTCTACCAATAACCTGTATGAAACTTTCCAATCCGGATTCCGCTCCAACCACTGTACTGAAACTGCGCTCCCCAAAATCACAAACGACCTTTTCCTCTCCTCCGACGCTGGTAACCTCAACATCCTCCTCCTACTTGACCTCAGCGCCGCCTTTGACACCATAAATCACTCCATTCTCCTCACCCGACTTGAAACCTCCTTTAACATCACTGGCACAGCCCTATCCTGGTTCAAATCTTACCTCTCTGACAGGCACCAGTTCATCTCCATTAACAACTGTAAATCCCCCACCGCTCCCCTCCCCCAAGGTGTCCCCCAAGGCTCAGTCCTTGGCCCCCTCCTCTTCATCCTCTACCTGTTCCCCCTTGGTCAATTAATCCGCCGTCATGGTCTCAACTTCCACTGCTTCGCCGATGATATCCAGCTCCTCATCTCCACCAAGTCAATCTCCACCACCACACACTCTACACTGACAAACTGCATCTCTGAAATAAAATCTTGGCTTCAATCAAACTTCCTCAACCTCAACTGCAACAAATCTGAAATCATCATCATTGGTCCAAAAACGCTCACCAAATCCACCCAAACCTTCATCCTCAATATTGATGGTCTCCCAGTATCCACCTCCCCTCACATCCGGAATCTTGGAATCATCTTTGATCAAACCCTCTCCTTCGACAAACACATCAAACACATCACAAAGACAGCCTTCTTCCACCTCAAAAACATTGCCCGTCTCCGTCCATCCCTCTCCTTCACAGCTGCAGAAACCCTCATCCACGCCTTCATCACCTCCCGTCTGGACTACTGCAACAGCCTCCTCTATGGCTCACCCTCAAAAATCATCAGTAAACTTCAATACATTCAAAACTCCGCTGCCCGTCTACTCACCCACTCCCCGATCCGTGACCATATCACCCCCGTCCTTTACAAACTCCACTGGCTCCCCATCCCCCAGAGAATCCAATACAAAATCCTCCTCATGACCTACAAAGCCCTCCATAACCTTGCCCCATCCTACCTGACTGACCTCCTCCACAGGCACACTACCACCTGCACCCTCCGCTCTGCTGCTGCCAATCTCCTGTCCCCCCCCATCCGGACCAAACTCAGATCCTGGGGGGACAGGGCTTTCTCCATCGCTGCTCCCACCCTATGGAACTCAATACCCCAAACCGTCAGAGACTCCTCCTCACTCACCACATTCAAAACATCACTGAAGTCTCACCTCTTCAGCACTGCCTTCAACCACTGAAGGTCACCTCATCTTCTGTCTCCTTTCTCTGTTTGTTTACTTATTTATCTATTTATTCACTTCTCTATGTTCTAGAAATCCCTGTAAAGCGTCTTTGAGTGTTTGAAAAGCGCTATATAAATGTAATGCATTATTATTATTATTATTATAATAAAGATCCTTACCTTTGACTAATGACTTTGTGTGAAACATTTTATGACAGTAGAGTGATAAGAATATTGGGCAGGAAACAATCTGTTATTAATTTGAAGGAAATGGTGTGTTAAACATTTTTGCTGCAAATTTTGTATAAAAATGCTGCGAAAATGCTGTATCTTTGAGTGGAAGCAAGGGGAGTGCTGAGTATGGTCATACACCCTCAGCACTGATCCCCCCCACTCCCGTCTGACGATAATTAAAGCTTTGCTTGGTTTACCTTTAACTGTTTGTGTCGTTGTCTGTTTTAAGAACCGAACTTTAACACTATGTTTACATATTCTGTTGTGCTGCAGCAAGTAAGAATTTCATTGTTCTATCTGGGACATATGACAATACAACACTCTTGACTAATCATGAACGTGTCAATCTCAACTTTTAAAAAAACCAACATCTCCATAGCCATCTGTACCAATGAATTCCACAGGTTCACCACCCTCGGGCTAAAGAAATTCTTCCTCATCTCCTTTCTAAAGGTAAACTATTTGTTCTGAGGCTGCACCCTCTGGTCCTAGCCTTTCCCACGAGTGGAATCATCCTCTCCAAATCCACTGAATCCAGGCCTTTCACTATTCAGTAAGTTTCAATGAGCTCCATCCTCATCCTTCTAAACTCCAGTGAGTACAGGCCCAGTGCCTTCAAACGCTCATCAAATGTTAATCCAATCATCCCCGCATCATACTCATAGAAGATGGTCTCCTCTGGACCATATCCAATGCCAGCATATCCCTCAGCTATGAAGCCCAAAACTGCTCACAATACTCCACATGCAGTGCATTTTCAAGCTGCAGCATGACATTCCTGTTTTTATATTCTAGTCCTCTCGAAATAAATGCTAACATTGTATTTGCCTTCCTTACCACCAATTCAACTTGCAAATTAACCTTTTGGGAATCCTACACCAGCACTTCTAAGTCCCTTTGCACCTCCGATTTCTGAATCCTATCCCCATTTAGAAAATAGTCAATGCCTTGATTCCTACTGCTAAAGTGCATGACCGTACACTTTGCCATGCTGTATTCCATCTGCCGCTTCTTTGTCCACTCTCCCAACCTGTTCAAGTCTTTCTGTGGACTCCCTGCTACCTCTACAATACCTGCCCCTCCACTTATCTTTGTACCAACACAAACATAGCCACAAAGCCACCAATTCCATCATCCAAATCATTGTTATGCAACGTGAGAAGTAGCAGCCCCAACACTGACTCCTGCAGAACACCACTAGTCACTGGCAGCCAACCAGAGAAAGCCCTCTTTATTCCTACTCTTTGCCTTCTGCCATTGAGCCAACCTTCTAACCATGCGAGGATCTTCCATCTAATTCCATGGGCTCTCATCTTGTTTAGCAGCCTCATATCCGTCACCTTTTCAAAGGCCTTCTGAAAATCCAAGTAAACAGTATCCACTGATTCTCTTTTGTCTATCCTGCTATTTATTTCCTCAAAGAATCCCAACAGATTCCACAGGTAAGAACTCCCCTTAACAAAACCCAGGCTGACTTCGGCCTATTTCATCATGTGCTTCTAAGTACTCGGAAACCTCATGCTTAATAATGGACTCCAAAACCTTACCAAGCAATGATGTGAGGCCAACCGGTCTATAGCTTCCCCTCTTTTGCCTCGCTCCCTTCATGAACAGTGGAGTAACATTTGCAATTTTCCAGTCAGGATACTTCTTGTCAATCACCCTGGGCCTTCAATAATTTTACTGCGTATTATTTCACAAGCATCCTCAACCTCATTGAATCCATTTACCCTTGATGTCGCCAATAGCTATGTTAAAATCTATTTCCTTCAGCACATTTTTAGCTCCTTAACTTAGCTTCCTTCCTGCATTTCAATAATAATCGCATTACAAAACTCTATGGTTGTGAAAGACACTACTTAATTTCACATCTTTATTTCACTCTCTCAGATCCAACAGCACATGTAAATGTCTTGAGATATTTTGCAATAATAAAAGCATCAGAAAAATAAACATCAGTAACATTTGGCATTGTTGCAAAAATGCATTACAGGAAGAAACTCTTTGTCAAACTATATATATTAAAGCCAGCAAAGCAAACAGTTAGCAGTTTCAAAGATGGGCTTAATGGAGGAAACAGCATTGGTTTCACAATGCTAATGACTGATGTGGTGGGTCAACAGGATGAGATAAGCTTTACTACTTACTTTTTGAACTGTTCGTGAAACCGATCTCTATGGCCTTGCAATGTGTCAGCTGGGAGACCTGCAGGAGAATGTAAGTTTAAAACTGATACGTCAATAAAGCATTTAACATGGAAGGCAAAGACACAGCTAACTGGATTAGTTATATAAAACTTAATACTTTTATAAACAGCTTTCCCTGTTTTGATAGAGTTTCTAACACTCAAGGGAAGGTTATTGAAGACAGTCGTTAAAAATCAGATGATGCACCATTTTCTAGCCATTTCCTAATAAGACTTTATTTGCAAAGTTTGAGAGCCTAAATGAGTTTACTGGAGCCTCATGTTACATAATCAGGAAAACTGAATATTTGATCCCTCAAAACGGTTGTTTAAGTCAAAGTCTGGATTTTATTCTCAATTTGTATTTGGGTCATAATGTGGGTATGAGAATAAACAGAGAGTGATTTACCAGTCATTTCTCCACCTTAAAAGAGTGAAATAAGGTGGTATCACCTTATATATTTACTTTTTGTGATACCTTCGATTTGCACCAGCATCTGTAGTTATTTTCCTGCACTATTTACTTTCATTATCAATATGGGTCCTTTGGGAATTTTAAGTGGTGGTGACCAAATTTCTGCTTCAGACATTTCAGGTTGATTGATTTCTATTGGCATCCTCAGCTGGAATCTAATTTTGTTCAACAATGACAAACATCCATATACCCACAACACTCACCCCTACATACTGTATTGCTAGCACACACAGCTCCATCTAATCAAATTATACCTCCCAAGGCTTCAGATTTGATGATGTGAGTCAAAGTTACCTAGATTTAGCTGGGTTGCATTCATTTCAATAAAACAATAGCACGTATGCTCAGAAACAGTGTTTAAAACCTTCAATTAACGCATTTGTTATTAGTCATAAAACCACCGATCAATTCAGCTTCCTCAATTATCTTCATCGTGACTTGTCCACCCTCAGTACCACCGGACTTTGCATTTCATCAGACCTATTCCAATGTGGAGTTGGCTCGATGGGCCGAATGACCTGATTCTGCTCCTATGACTTGTGAACTCCCCATAACTCTAACTTAGGTTCTTCATGGATCCAGATGCCCGTGGCTAATTTAATTATTTAAACAACTTTTGCTTTTCTCGGAGACATTTTGATTAACACAAAAATTATTGCAAATCATCCATTTTTCTTTAAAGGTTTTGCAATGCTTACAGCTACCTACAGATAGTGACTTTGGTGTGGCCATATAAAGCAGACAGAGATTCCATCACAGGGTTTTAAAGGCAGTGTATGCTGGCTACAAGGAAACATTATGATTCAGACCCCTGCTTGATATCTTTGAACTGGAACAGGGGACCCAAAAATTACACAGTTAGATGTTCAATCACATTTAAAAAGAAAGGTTGTACATCAATCACAACCTTATTTATCAATTCCCCTCAAAGAGAAACTTTTATGAATTCCAGAAACCCAGCCAACAAGGGGAAAAATAAAACAAAAAGGAAAGATGGGTTAAAGGAAATACACTAAAGCTGAAGGACTACTTCTGAGTGTTTAGAGAAGTGGACGGAGTGTCGATACAGTGGGGTGTTGTGTCCTGAATGTTATTAAGCTTGAGGAGCTGCACAATCTAAGTAGTAGAGGATATTCCATCCATTGATGGAAAGTACTTGAAGTATTTAACATGTGAGTCAATGAATTGTAAAGTACCAATCTTTGAATATCATAGCTCTTGTATTTATCTAGACAGCTCAGTTGAGTTTCTGGTCAGTGGTGGTGATTGTAGATAGTTTATTGTTGAATAACTCGGGAGAGTGCCTAGTCTCTCCTTTGTTGACTATGATCATGGCAAATGATGAAGGCTAATCGTTAGTCCCAACTTTTGTGCTGTCCAGGTCTTGCTAAATGTGGTTGGACACAAAAAGCTGAAGTAACTCAGCGGGACAGGCAACATCTCTGGAGAGAAAGAATGGGTGACGTTTTGCGTCTCGACCCAATGGGCTGAATGTCTCGACCTGAAACGTCACCCATTCCTTCTCTCCAGACATGCTGCCTGTCCCGCTGAGTTAGTCCAGCTTTTTGTGTCTAACTTCGGTTTAAACCAGTATCTACAGTTCCTTCCTATACACTTGCTAAATGTGTACTTGTTTATTTGAGGAGGTGCAAATAAAAATGAATATTATGCAATCATGAGCAAAGATCCCCAGCTATGACCTTATCAGAAGTTGAAATGTTAAAGCCGATGATAATATTTAAACCTAGGTAATTTCCCCGAGGAATTCCTGTCCCTGGACAAAGATGATCGAGCTGTAACAGTAAAAATCAACTTCCTTGAACCCTAGCCAGTGGACAGCTTTGCCAAATTTCCCACAGCTTCAATTTTACTAGTATTCTTCAAGACCACAAACCTGAGTTAACGACAAAGTCCAGTTTCCAAAATTTGTCATCGTAATCCTGCACTCTACACCCACTACCCAGCAACTCACTAGTCAAACGACACAAAGCCACAGTCTACTTACAACAGCATTGCCTTACACAAAACATTCGTGACATGCATTGTTTTTGACGCTAATGGTGCATTCAAACTTACAGGAATGTAACTTGAAGAGAAGTTTAACTGTGTAATCATAGAGGTGGCTGCCGTCAAGAATGACCTGAATTAGAGGTGCCAACCGACACTGGCCAGCCACTGTTACCGAGACTGATCTTGACATGTCCAGAGAACTAAAAACTGCAAAATGAAAAGGAAATAATGTCACCAAACGGAACCAAAGAAACAACTCTGCATCAGACATTTAAAAAAACATTCAGCAAGCTATCATGGCAGCTCAATGCTTGGAACATCTTGTTAAATTATCTACTCCGACAAACACCAGAGAGATAGTTATCCATAACATCATCATATCATATCATCATATCATATCATATATATACAGCCGGAAACAGGCCTTTTCGGCCCTCCAAGTCCGTGCCGCCCAGTGATCCCCGCACATTAACACTATCCTACACACACTAGGGACAATTTTAACATTTACCCAGCCAATTAACCTACATACCTGTACGTCTTTGGAGTGTGGGAGGAAACCGAAGATCTCGGAGAAAACCCACGCAGGTCACGGGGAGAACGTACAAACTCCTTACAGTGCAGCACCCGTAGTCAGGATCGAACCTGAGTCTCCGGCGCTGCATTCGCTGTAAAGCAGCAACTCTACCGCTGTGCTACCGTGCCGCCCCAGCTTTGGATATGTCTCCAAAAGACAAATTATCGGAACTTCTAATGAGAGAGAAGAAACAAAAGTATCCCTGTGGAGATACGTTTGGAAATGCGCTACCCAGTTAATGAAAGTTGGTGGACAACATTGCACAATCACAAGAAATAATTAAAGCAGAGTTTGATGCATCTTTTAAAGAAATGTTAGTTAAATAATTGAAACAGCGGAAGATAGCTGTCTAAGGGTGATGGACAATACAATTATTTCTGGGATGCTCACAAACACAGTGATCAAAATTATGTGCATGTGCAGGAAGGAACTGCAGATGTTGATTCATACGGAGTATAGACACAAAATGCTGGAATAACTCAGTGGGTTAGGCAGCATCTCTAGAGAAAAGGTATAGGTGATGTTTCTGGTCAGAATCCTTCTTCACACTGAAAGATAGAGGTGGGGAGTTGGGGGTGGAGGGGAACTGGAGGTGAGAAAAGGACAGAAGAAATCAGGGCTGGCAACAGATGACCTCAGAAAGGGTGGAGTCCATAATGGTCCATTGTTGGTTGGGTAAGATGTGCTAACGAGAGAGATACAAGGATGTAAACAGTGGAACTGGTAGGACAACTAGGGTAGGGGTGTGGTGCAGGATTTACGACTTTCGAGAAATCAATGTTCATACCACTGGGTTGTAAGTTGCCCAAGTGAAATACGAGGCGCTGTTCCTCCAATTTGCATGTGGCTGCCCTCTGACAGTGGAGGAGGTCCAGGACAGGAAGGTCAGTATGTGAATGGGAAGGGGAGTTAAGATGTTTAGCAACCGGGAGATCACGTGTGCCAAGGCGGCCTGTGCGTAAGTATTCAGCAAAACAAATCTACTGAATCCAGTGCTCCCGGTGTGGCTCCTACATATCGGCGAGACCAAGAATAGACTTGGTGATCATTTCGCTGAACACTAAGGATGTAAAAACCTGATAGGGTTCTTAGGACTGTTGAGAGGCCTTGTGGTGCAAATTCATAGGTCCCTGAAATTGACGACACAGGTGGAGAGGACAGTGAAGAAGGCATTTGTCACGCTTGTCTCCACAGACCAAAGCAGTGAATACAAGGGTTGAGACGTCATGTTGCAGCTACACAAAACTTTGGTTAAGCTGCACTTGGAGTTTTCATTGCTACACTACAGGAAAGATGTGGTAACATGAGGAAGAGTGCAGAAGAGATTCACCAGGGTGTTGCCTGGAATGGAGTGCTTTAACAACACGGAGAGAGTCTGAAGAAGGGTCTCGACCCGAAACGTCACCCATTCCTTCTCTCCCGAGATGCTGCCCGACCTGCTGAGTTACTCCAGCATTTTGTGAATAAACGGAGAGATTGGATGGGTTGGGTTTGTTCTTACTGGAACACAGGAAACTGAGGGGTAATCTTACATAAATTTACTTCGATTATAAGGGGCTTTGATAAGGTTGATAGTCAGAGGCCTTTTCACAGGATAAAGGCACCTAAAATAGGAATAGGTTTAAGGTGAGAAGGGGCTAATTTAAAGGTTATCTGAGGGTTTAGCTTTGCACATGGAGTACAGGGAATGAGCAGCCAGGGAGGAAGTAGTGGCAGATACATGGATAAGAAAGGAGTAGAGGAATATAGGCCTAATGCAAACAGATGGGATTAGTGTAGTTAGGCATCATTGTTAGCGTGGCATGTTGGGCCAAAAGGCTATGTCTGTGTGCCATTGCTCCATGATTCTATAAGATATTCATCTCTATGCATGACACCCTGACCCAACCCAACCCCCCCCCCCCCCCCCCCAACCCGTTGCTCATCAACTCTCCCTCTAATGCCAACTCTTGGCAACCAGCACCATCCAAGATTGCAGTGGGTTGTACCATTAGACAAGGAGAGGAACAAGAATTTACAATGTTTCGTTCTATTGCTTGGGCACCACTCTGTTTAATGCAGTCTCCCATTAGGTTGAATTGCGGTCTATAATTTAGAGATGAATATTTAAATTAAGAAAGTTCTTTCACGTTTTTAACAGTCTGAAGGTCAAAAACATAAAATTTTCCAAGCAATACCAATGTGTGTGGCCCAAGAACTGCTCTTTAATACAAGTATTTCCTTCTGTGCACAATCTTGGAGAATCGCCTCCTCTGAATGAACATCCTCTTCCTGAAATAGTGCTTTTTAGACAGGTGCTCCCCTGCTTACGATGCTTAGACTTGCGATATTCCGACTTTGCGATGGTGAAAACGGCAGTGACACGCAGCGAGCTTCCAGCCACGTGATCAGGTGTATTAAATGCATTTCGACGTACGATATTTTCGGTTTGCGATGGGTTTCTTGGAACGAAACCCCATCGTAAGCTGAGGAGCACCTGCAGTCACCTCAAATGTCAAAATAGGCATGGTGCATCTGAATAGCCTGTGAGTTATATCTCATCGGCTGGTATGTCCAACTAGAAGCAGGTCCTCAGCTCTGCTCTGGGTTTGATCCCAAAACTCATCTAATTCAAATGCTAGCAGAGGCAAGAAAATACATTTATTGAAGGACATTCTTCACAGACACTCTATATATATATATATATATATATATATATATATATATATATATATATCTTTCAAAACTCATTGAAATGTTGCCCAGATCATCTTTCAGTTATCAGAGGACACTGTGCAAGGGTTCAATTTGCAGAGGCAGTGGGCATAGTCTTCCAATTCTTTTTAGATGCTCTGACAGGTGAATGGAAAAAAAAAAAAAATTGTTTGGAATAAAGAGGGCAACAATTAACCCAGAAGCTACTCGGGTAGCAAGTGATACTGCCTCACAGCTGCTGAGACTCAAGGTCCACCCAGGTCTCAGTGTCATTTGCACATTCTCCCTGTGACTGTGCTGGGTTTCACTGGATGCTCTGGTTTCTTCCTGCATCCGAAAGATATACTAATTATATGGCTGCTGTAAATTACACCTTAGTATAGATACTGTAAATGCCTAAAAGAACTAAAGGGCAGTTGATGGACATGCAAGAGAGAATAGGTTCCAGAGCTATAGGGAAATAAGAAGGGGATTGGAACCAATGGGGTGCTCTACCAATTCTCTGTACCTCCCCCCTCCTGGCACAAAATCATCCGACTGACCCAAGTTAAGTTCTTGAAGGAAGCTCTTGGAATGTCTAGTAGGGACCATGGGCGGTACAACCATCTTCCCCACAATACCCCAACACTCACCTTCTCCCCATCTACAAACCTCTGTGCCGTACCGCATTAACCCCAGAAAACCCTTCCAACCCCATTGTCAGTCATCAACTGCCCCTCTTACTTCACCCACCAGCAATCCTCTCCCAAACTCTGCTCCCCAGCAATCGCCACTCTGCAGTGGAAGGAGACCATAGCAAAGATCTGCTGCTGCACTTGTGTGTCACAGGATATTAGAGCCTCTTCTTGAATAAAACTCCCTATCAGTACATCAAGCTAGGAATTGCTGTTGGCTAAATGGCCCTCGGGCTTTAACTAAAATTGCAAAGCAAATCTGTATTCCATTCTGTTTAAAAGCAGATCAGATAGTTACTAAATCCCAACTTACCTGCCTGAAAAAGGTTGAGCTCACACTCCAGATAATCAAACATTTCCACTGTCAACTGAAAACTGATGAAAAACAGAAAATACATCCTTTAGTTATAGTTTTATCAATGAAATGGATACCTTTTTAAGGGGCACTCTATTCACCACATCTGTATAATGTAAGCCTTAGAATTAACTGTAGAAATAAGGAACTGCAGATACTGGTTACACAAAAGAACACAAAGTGCTGGAGTAACACAGCGAGTCGAGCAGCATCTCTGGAGAACATGTATAGGCAAGATTTCAAGTCGAGACCCTTCTTAAGACTGGCGATCTGATGTTCTCCAGAGATGCTGCCTGACCCACTGAGTTACTCCAGCACTTTGAGTCCTTAGAATTAATTATAAGGCAACGCCCAATCTTGGGCAATGCTGCCAGACCACCTGGAAGCAGCTGAGTGCAGAGGCTGTTTTGTACCAGGAAATAATTTGCGCAACACTATCTTCCAAAATCAATCAGGAGATGTGCAGATCATAATATTCCCTCAAAGGTCACCTTTATCAAGAACTCACTTACTGTGGAAGGGCTCGCAAGAATCTTGTGGTAGATGAACAGATGAACTGTCTTTTTCAATGTGTAAATCCAAAGGATCATTGTTTTTAATATACTGCATGAAGGAGAATAGTGATGGGCCAATATTAATCCAAATATTAATCCAATAGATCCAAATAGTTAATTCATAGGAAATGAAATGACTTTTTTTTAAATGTGTTAGTCAAAGAAAATTTGATTCTTGCAAAGCAATAGGTCTTTAATAGAGATGAGAAAGCAGTGAGATGGAAACGTAAACTGGAACAGTGAACAATAGATCCTTTGATCATTGACTTGGCGAGCAATGCTGAAAGGATTATGGGGGGACCAAATCAGTTGAGCTGGTGTCATCAGTTTTAGGTAAGTTCTACAGGAGCACTATTTGAAAAAGACAGATATCACTAAATGCTGGAGTAACTCAGCAGGTCAGGCAGCATCTAGGTGAGAAGGAATGGGTGACATTTCGGGTCGAGATCCTTCTTCAGACCCAAAACACAAATTCTCCTAGATGCTGCCTGACCTGCTGTGTTACTCCAGCATTTTTGTGATACCTTCGATTTGTACCAGCATCTGCAGTTATTTTCCCACACATTTGAAAAAGACATTACAGCAACATGGCAAAACAAATATAAGAAATACTACTGGTGCTAAATTACAGGCTACCGAAACTTGTTCCTCCAATGCAGGAAGAATCCTCTCATCTAAAAAGCCAACAGCTGATCTTTCAGTGCAGGCCACTTACCACCTGGTTCCCATAACCATGTACCCCTTCAGTGTCCAAAAATTTATATCAGCCTTGAATATACTTATGGCCACAACACACTAAACTAGAGAATGCCAATGGTTTACTACCCTTCAATTTTGTCTGCCATTCGCTTTGCAAGAAAGGCCATGATATTTCTTGCCTTCCTAATTAGCTCCTGTATCTTCATACTAATTTTCTATGGTCATGAACCAGAAAGTGAAGATCATTCTGTACAATCTTCTATGCGTGTTTCTCACTTGTAGAAAACACTTTGTTTTTCTATTCTTCCATTCACAGTAAAGAAGCTCACACTCTTCTCATTCTAAACTTCATCTTGTTCACTCACTTAGCCTGTAGCAGCCTATTTGCATTCTCACAAATCACAAGTTTGGGCTAATTTAGAATCAATGTCAGGAATGAATTTGTAATGATAGCAATGGGACCTCCTCCCTGGTGATGAAATGGGCAAAATACTCAGCGTTGTGCAGCGAGGTTGCTACTTAAAATGTGTAGGTTATGATGGAAAACTAAATTAGTTCGAAATATAACTATCCCTCTATCCAGTGGTAAATTATAGCTGCGTGACACCGTTGTCTTCACATCTAATGCCCGTGTTTCATGTTCAATTCACACAAATTACATTCAAAATGTGCTTTAACCTAAAGTGGTCTCTTAAATTCCTGTAACAAGTATTTCATTACACACAACTTACAAGTCAAGGATTCCAATCCTGCCAATTATTTTGCAAAAAGAACCACTCTTTGAAACGATGAACAGAAATTTATTGCCTGTCTGCACCTGCACTTCGTCAGTGTTAAAATTACACAGGCACCATAGTGAGGCATTGCCAAATAAAGGTGAGGTCTTCATTTCGGAAAAATAACATCAATAAAACTTTCCTTTAAAAGTTGAGATACAGGGAACTACATACAGATGCTGAAATCTTGAGCAAAACACAACGTGCTAGAGGAAATGACCGAGACAGGCAGCATTTATGGTGTGGACAGATAACGTTTCAGGTCAGGATCCTTCCTCAACTGTATTTGTTTTCGAAATGCAAGGTGAAAAGGCAATGAACAGTAGTTTTCTTTTGAACTCCAAGCCAGTGCTGCTGCCTAGCTCCAGTGATCCAGGTTTGATTCTAACTCCTAGGGCTGTCAGTGTGGCTTTTGCACATTCTCCCATGGACTGTGTGAATTTCCTGTTGTTCCTGTTTCCTCCCACACCCCAACGGCTTGCTGGTTGCCAGATAATTAGGTTGCTGTAGACTACCTCTAGTGCAGGTGAACAGTGGGAGAATTGTGGTGAAGTGTGGGGAGGTGATTTGATGACCCAAATGAAATATGGAACAAAATCTAAAGCGGTACAGACCTAAAATGGAGCTTTCTTTGAACATGTCAGGCTATGAAGTAACAAAGCTGCAAAGAGCACAATAAATACTTGCTTACTTGCAGGTTAACATAATGTTGTTTATAACAGAGATTGGATGGCCAAAGGTTTTGCACTGCTGAATGCCCATATTACAAATTGTCTGTCCAAAGGGCATCCATTAATATTTGGTACATTGCCTTTCAGCTAAGTACATTCTCGAGAGCATTTTCCCATTTCTTTAGTCTCCTTACATTTTATATCTGGCAAAGAAAGAATGCACGATTTAATTAACGATAAAACACCAATTTCTGTTTTGTTGGGAGTGGTAGGCCAACCGATTTCCAGACTACACAAACATTAACACATTGAGAATGACCTCTGTTAAAACCTACGATATAAAGGAGTAGTTCAATGGGATGTTTAGGAAATGAAATCACTTCCAGCACAGCAAAGCCAATATAACATAATGCCATGCAGTCAAAGTTGAATCACTCTCACTGTTAAAAGGATAGGTGCTGCTTCACAAGGCATTGTGGCAACATACGTCAATGAAACATTCTTCATACAAACCCACTGCACACAAAACCATAATTGGTAACTGTCCTTCAACTGTTTTATGAATGATAACTGTTGTAAAGAATATCACTCCTATTCTTGGGATCCAACATAGTTTCAGAGATCTTTTTAGACAACTTGGGTAAGAATTGCGTCTGAGCTCTTTACCTGAATAATGTGCCGACTGTCCGTTTATTTAAACAGCTGTAGGTTCTTTTACAGCCAAAAATACCATCTAAATTCCTTTGAAACTTTCTATATAGGCATCATTATTTCCATTTCCAATCCTGACAGAAATCCAGCCGAGGGAGAGATTTGTAAGCAAGTGGTTCACGCTATGGATGCAATGAGTTTCCCAGTCTTACACGGTGAGTCCAGTCTGACACCACTGCAATGTCACTGCACAAGAGTCCCCAGAACATGCAAAGAAAGTGGGTCACGGTATCGATATGGCTTCCTTCAATTCTATTTTTGGATTGACTTAGAAACATGGCCAATTTTAATTCTATTTTTTGCCATTGTAACTTTCTTCCAAATGCCAAAAATGAAGAAATACATCTGGTTATTTATTTATCGTTCACAGGCTTCTATACACACCAAGGCACAGCTGCGCCTCACCCAATACTCGCTATTGGATGATAATGTAAATTTAAGTTACTTCATTGCATCAAGAGATGCCTATTATAGACAATAGACAACAGGTGCAGGAGTCGGCCATTCGGCCCTTCGAGCCAGCACCGCCATTCAATGCGATCATGGCTGATCACTCTCAATCAGTACCCCGTTCCTGCCTTCTCCCCATACCCCCAGACTCCGCTATCCTTAAGAGCTCTATCTAGCTCTCTCTTGAATGCATTCAGAGAATTGGCCTCCACTGCCTTCTGAGGCAGTGAATTCCACAGATTTACAACTCTCTGACTGAAAAAGTTTTTCCTCATCTCCGTTCTAAATGGCCTACCCCTTATTCTTAAACTGTGGCCCCTGGTTCTGGACTCCCCCAACATTGGGAACATGTTTCCTGCCTCTAACGTGTCTAACCCCTTAATAATCTTATATGTTTCGATAAGATCCCCTCTCATCCTTCTAAATTCCAGTGTATACAAGCCTAGCCGCTCCAGTCTTTCAACATATGACAGTCCCGCCATTCCGGGAATTAACCTAGTAAACCTACGCTGCATGCCCTCAATAGCAAGAGTGAACAGTTCACTTGCCAATTAATTCTGGACAAGCATTTCATAATGAACTATACCAGTAGAACCATCCTAATGCTCTATGGAATACAAATAATACAAGCCTAAAGATGGCACTCAAGCGAAGAAATACAGAACATAGAAAATATTCATTCAATTCTAACAGTCCAACATTTTCCCACTTCCAAATCTCCAAATCTTTTCCTTCCATTCTATCCAAACAAATGTTGATGAGTGATATTTTTCTACTTCAACTTCCAGCCCAATTTTTTTTGTGGCTCCTCATTCATTTCACTCCTTCAATTACTGAAAAGACTTAAGTATATTTTCATCCTGTAGTCCAAATTAATTAAAATACACCTTTACTTTGTCTTTCTATTTTAATTTTTTTAATTTCTTAGACCAGACAGCATCATCATGAAAATGCAGGAGAGAATTCCCTATGTTTTTGGAAGACTAAGGAAATTTGGCATTCCTCACACTTGAGTGTGTTGCAGAGATATGCACATAGTGCCAAATTATAATCAGAATCAGGAACATGTAGCTGATTGAGTTTGCAAAGATGAATCAAACAGAATTCACGGAGAATGATAAACAAAAACATCATATTGAAAATAAATTGCAAAAGGAATCAATTGTGCCTGTTAAATGTGGAGCTGAGAGAATGTACATGACCAAACAGAATGCAGGTTATGATGTTTTAAGAGAGATATTATAAATGCCAGATCTGAGGGGTGTCATGAAGCATTCCAGACCATTTGACTCTGGCTGAGTAAATATTTAAGTGAACTGAAAACAATCTGAAGATACAGCAGATGGGCAGAGTCAGATTCTAAGTTGTAGTAATTTACACATGGCCTGAAAAATATTCGTTTTTTTTATTGCTGTTGAATTATGGAAAATATTTCTCCTTCTTGGAATTGTCTTGGCAGTTGGAACGCAGAGCAAAGATTAAGGAAGAGAATGTGATGGTGAAGATGAGCTGAGCATCACCGAAAGGAACTAACCTGAGATAAGGAACAAATAGAACTGGAGAGAGGCACAGTGACAAGGCGTTGCACAGGAGGGGTGATAAATTATTATGAACAGGATCAAGGCCCTATAAACAAATTATCCACATATATTTTATACATAGTGAAATATAAGAACAACATAGTATGTTTTCACAACAAGGGATTCTGTTAATTTTGTGCCACTGGTCATAGTAAATTAACAATTCTGTCATGATTAAGAGTCTTAGGTTATCTATCCTTGTGTAACCTTTGCAATAGACTGCACATGCCAGTTTGCTTGGTGTTTTTCTTCCTGAATGAGCTATCTGCTTTCCACCAAGGAAGACAAGAAGGAAACCAATATTGTTCAATTTTAATGGCCAGGTTTGAGATTGAAGAAGACAAACTTGAAGGAGAACCTGCCTCCTTGATCTGGAAGATTGAGGCAATGAATAATAACCAATTCAGCTTGAAAGCAAAAGAGTTAAAAAATTGCCTTCTGTCAAAGTAATACATGTCAAAGTAAATAACATATACTTCACTCCAGGAACTAACCTAATGGGAAACCCAAGTTGTTCAAACATATATGGGAGGTAATAAGCTGATCTAGTCACATAATACGGCGTTAAATAAAATTAAATCCTTACCATATTACATAAATATACAGGGATAGATTGTGTTCTCTATTTTATGAAATGTACTCTCAATTAAAGTGCCTTTCTCAGTAGACTGATTTGGAGATCCTTATGCATGGTGGCATTCAGCTGGTCAAAAAAGTCTACGTTAAGCTGATTAATCAATTTGCTCAAAGGAATTTGGAAAATTTCCCAAGAAGTCACGCAAAAAAGATTTGAGCTGCATGAATTTATTCTCTTTAGCAAATTCATTACATTTGGAAAGTCACTAGTTTTCATTCAGTTGAAAACTTAAATAACTGAACAGAACACAATTGCCCCAAAAACAAGTACCTCAAAATTGGGCTATCTAAATTCAATTTGATTTAGTCAAGACTGATCCGCAGTCTTGATTACAGGAAACCTTACAGAATACCTTCAACAAGCCTATATGCTTTCACTGAATACGGAATATAATCTGACATTGTCGCAACCAGAATACCAATTCTGTTTCACTCAAGTCTGAAGAAGAGTCCCAACCCGAAACATCACCCTATGTTCTACAAAGACGTTGCCTGACACACCAATTTATTGCAGCATTTTGTATTAGTTTTTGTAAACCAGCATCTGCTGGTCCTCGTTTCATCATCAATTCTGCTCTTCTTTATCATTAATATTAACTTTTATTTAATTGCACTCCGCTGTCTGGAATGTGCAAATCTACAGTTTGGTATTAGTTTATTATTGCAACATTAACCAAGATAAACATTTTTTATGCACTATCCAAGCAAATCACACCATACATGAGTACATCAAGGTGCTCAAAACAGACCAATTCAGTTTTCCATAAAACCTTCAGAACTTCACAATGAATGAAAACACTTTTGAAAAGAGCTCAGCTGAAACAGCATCTCTGAACAAATTTAATAATTAGCCAATCTTTTAAAGATAAGGTAATAAATCATGTTTCATCTATTCTTTATCTTATCGGGTAATCGTTTTTTGTTTAGCGACTTTCCCTTGAAGTAATTTGGGATACCATGCTACATTGAAAACATAAAAACAATTATTCGAATTTAGATGAAGCAAAATAAATCACAATACTTACAAATTATTTACATCATTTTCCCCTGTTTCCTCGAGTTGTCTGTCTGTCATCTGAAGATTGCCTGGAAATCTGGGATTCTACATGGAATCAAAAAAAGGTGAGAAAGAGCATTAAAAACAATTTGCACTCAAATGTTTTGGCAATCGCACTCCAAAGTGAAACAATGTACAGAAATTTGCACTCTAGGATTTTCAGTTCTGATGAAAGGTTATTAGCCATTTTCTTGGACACTACAAGACCTGCTGAATATTTCCAGTAACTTTTTATTTATATTTCCAGCATTGTGTCATTGTCTGTGTGGCTTATTTGCAATGCAAGTATTTTTGCTTATAAGCCTCACTGCATAAAACATGCCCAGTAAACTCCATTTAGAAACATTGTGGAGAGTTTCATTGTTTTGGGGGAATAAGCTTATATGTGTTTAAAGACACTGGTGTGGAAAAGGATGTCGAACATCTGGTAGTAGCTGTTGCTAAAATTAACAACAGAGTCTATACTTGGAATTTATTATGCTCCGTTTAGAGAAAGCTATCTGACAGTTTGGCAACATTCCTTCAATACGCGGGAGCTCTGTGTAATTTCATATATTAGTACAAATAATTCTGTGGAAGAACTTAATTTTGAAAACACCTACTTCTATATTGGAATTTGAACCTCAACTTAATTAATGCTCAAATCACAAGCTGAACGAGTAAAGGTTTTTGGAAGGTTAGTGCTCAAACACAGAACAATACCTTACAACCAAACAAACCAGACCAGTCCCCCATTAATACAACAACTGTGCTAATACAACTTCTCAGCACAACTTCACATGTCAATGAAAGACACAAAAAGCTGGAATAACTCAGCGGGACAGGCAGCATCTCTGGAGAGAAGAAATGGGTGACGTTACGGATCGAGAACCCTCTTCAGGCCTCTCTCCGACGATACACATTTCACCTGTCAATGTACTTTTTGCATTACCCACAACAAGACATGGGTTTCTCTATTACTTTTTGAATGCACTTTTACAATTCTTGATGGTGGTTTCTTCTGCTGCTGTTGTCTGCCTTGCTGGGGACACAGATGCAGAGTTCCCTGGCCAAGTAAAAAATGTTCATTTTTGAATCAGATTCCACTAGAGGCTGCTTAGGAACATAGCCACTGGTATTTTTGGCCCACTGAACATCCTTAGAACCATCCAACTCAATCTGACACGTGACTGGGTATCTTAGCTCTGTCACAGTCAACAATTTACCTGGATTAAATTTTTTCTATTGCTTTTTATAAAAATTGCCATAGTTCAAAGAACTAATATTCTTCTCTTTTCCAAAGAAAAAAACAACTTCCTTTATCTCTCACAATTTAAATTTCCATTCCAAACTAACTATATTTTCTCCGTAGATACAACATCTTGCAGAATGAGGGATCGCTTGAAATTTAGCTACAATGGAAAATATTGTCAACGGAGGGCAGTCAGAAAACATAATTCTCTTTCATAAACTGTGGCTGAATCGGGTATCCATAAATTTAAAGAAGAAAATTGGACAGTCGGTTGGAAGAGAGAAATAACAGAAATGTACAGTAATTAATGTAGATAATTCATACCAATTGTGTTTTAAGAAGATTAATGTGAAGCTGCTGCATTCCCTTTTGAACACGATCAACTACCAAATGACTCTGGAAAATACCACTCAATTCAGTCACTATAAATGAAAAGGAACTTTCATGTGAGTGGTACCAGGAGTCTTTTGATGTGAGGATGACCTCAACCACAGATTTGCATATAGGTCGTGAAATAGCTTGAGGTTGCAATTCTAGAAGTGCAAACCTGCCACAGAAGGTACAGACATTGCCGTGCAGGTCAGCTGTCTACTGGAGATTGTTCTTTCTATTTCCTTTCTTCACTCTCCCTCTTTTCGGCTTTGATGGTAAAGCTCTTTTTCTCCATGCAAGTTACTACTTAATTGAGGTTGTGGAGCCACTGAGACCAATTGACAGTTTACTGTTCCCAACGACATGTCTATAAAAAGGTTCTTGAGTTCACTCTCTTGCAGCATTTCTGCTGTCCACCATGGGAACTCTGATCATGCGTGTCCTGAGATAAGGGGCCTTGGAGAGATGAGAATCTGACATCCACACACAAAGCTCAGTCCAGCAGAGCTGGCGCCCAAAGATTAGCACCTCACTGCTGGTGACATTGGCTTCAGTGTGAATTTTCGTCATGTTGTGCAGCATTCTTCCCAGTTGAAGAGTCCTTGTTAATGGCAACTCTCCACCCTCTTGCCATTAAGTCATCCAGATCTTGCAATAGAGGATTACGTGATGACAAGTGCATTACAGACTTGGATCTTGGAGTCCTTCCACGTAATCCTCGTGGAATTACGCAGTAACCATGTGCTGGAGCAACTTCCTAAAAGAAACATTTGTTCGCTGGATCCAGTGCTGAATCATAATGGTGAAGTTAGCACTCTGAAAATAATATCTTCTAAGGCAACAGAAGCACTTAACTATCTCTGAGGTCACAACAGTATTTTGTATTGAATGATGTGTAAGGTCTGAGGTAGGCTTATAAGCATCTATAGCATTAAAGTGAGAATCCTCGTCTCGAGTAACCTTGTGCAAAAGGATTCAAGGTGGACTTAAGATCATTCTCATTCTGCGCATGGATGACATAATCATCAGCTTATTAGAGAACAACAATGGATGTCTTCAGGATGATCACCTTTGTTCGGAGAAGACGGATTACAGAGCCATCCATTGTGCACTCTACATCAATAGCAATGGGAAGGCTTTTTTTTTAAGGAGGGAAAGAATAACTGCTAGGAAGATAGAGAACAGGGACAAAGCAATAACACAACTCACTGGACATCATTTTGAGTGACTTTTTGGTCTGTGTTAAAGACGTTACTGATCATGAAGCCATAGGTCATAATCAGTTCTGGAAGGAAGATAAAAATCTGGTCAGCATTCTCAACACCAATGTATGACTGGTGAAATCAATGGTATTTATCAAATCAAGGAAGATTATATGCAGGTCTCAATTTTGTTCTTGACATTTTTCCTAAATTTGAAGTGCAACAAAGATATGGGATGGTTTGAAACTCCACCGAGATTGCTGCAGGACTTCCTCAGCAAGGAGAAACCATTGGTGCAAGAAAATACAGGTAAATATTTTTTCTGCTACAAAAAACATGATAATTCCTCAGTGACTTTCACATGCTGTTATCATTTTCAAGAAAGCAAATGTCAAAGTTAGCATCTGTCACAGCTGATTCAGCAGTTCCTTTATTTCGCTCTGATGGCTTGATTTTCCCCGAGGAGCACCAACTCATCGTTGGCTCACAGTGGAGCGGTACTTGAGCCATAACTGTCCCTCACATCCTGGAAAGGGCTCGTCATGTCATGTTCGTCAGCATTAAGTTTGATCTCCAGGCAGTTTCTTGTCACCACTTGTTTTTTAATGCACAGATCTTCCCAAGGGTTTCAGGCTTGAGCTGCTAGTAAGACTCTTACACTGGCATGAGACATCATTTTGCCACATGCAATGAGCGTTTCCTTTCTGATCAACCAAGCCGTGAACACCAGCATTATTCACGACAAACCAATCTTGGTGATGGTTTGTCAAAGCAATGCATACCGTGTGTCAAGAAAATGACAGCCATTAAAATCACGCTCAAATGTTCAGGAGATTAGGCATTACTCAGCTCACGGGTCTCATGACTATTATTTTGTTAAATAGATATTTTGCCCGTAGATACTGCTTTCAACTATAAAGAAATATATCCACTGAAACTAGAGCTACTAGCGTTCACATTATACATGAATACAATAGGTAGTGCAAAGGAGAAAGGAAACAAAGTGCAGAATATAGTGATAGAGAAAGTACAGATAATGAAAAGTGCAATGGCCAAAACGAGGTAGATTGGGAGATTGGGAATTCATCCTCAGCATATGAGAGATCCGTGGAAGAGTCTGATAACAGCAAGAAAGATGCTGTTCCTGATTCTGGGGAAATGTGCTTTCAAGCTTATTTCTGTCCAACGGGAGAGGGGAGAAGAAATAATGACTTGGGTGTGAGTGGTCCTTGATTATGTTTTCGACTTTCCCAAGGCAGTGGTAAGTGTTGATGGAGTTGATGGGCTTGGGGTGGGAGGGAGGCTGGTTTGTGTGATGGACTGGACTCACATCTCTCTGCAATTTCTTGTGGTCTTGGGCAGAGCAGTTGCTATTCCAGGCTGTGGTATATCCAGATAGGATGTGTTCTATTGTGCATCTGTGGAAATTGGTCAGAATTATTAGAAAAATGCCAAATTTCCTTAGTTTTCCAAAGACATAGGGGGTGATGATTTGCTTTCTTGCCCATAGCATCAATGTGTTGGACTAGCAACTCAAAACTTTCACCCATATTCACTTTGGTGCCATTGATACAGATGGGGGTTGTACTCCACCCTACTTCCTGAAGCCAATAACCAGCACTATCCTTTTACTGGCATTGAATGAGACGTTGTCGTCCTGACACCATGCTACTAAGCACTCTGTCTCCTTCCTGTACTCCATCTCATCATTGTTTGCGATACAGCCCTCTAATGTGGCGTCATTTGCAAACATGCAAATGGAGTTTGTGCAAAATTTAGCCACACAGTCACGAAAGTGTAGGGAATATGGCAAGGGCTGAGGGCGCAGCCTTGCGGGGCACCAGTGTTGTGAATTATTGTAGAGGATGTTTTGTCATTTATCCTTTCTATTTAAACTGCCTGGATTCACTCACGTAGAAATGTCACTAACACAAGGTCTCATGTGCTTCATGATGCTTGCTGAACCATGCCACTGTTATAGATAACCACTTTGAGGACTGGATTGGAAAAATAAACAATGCAACTTGTCAAATGTTACATACAAAAGCTATTTAGGTATCACGTTCCTGATGATTAATTTGTTTCATTTCATGCAGACAACAACATGTTTTAGATGGAGATATGCTCTCTGAATTAGAGTATGGCGATCCAACCTGAACCCAGCAGCACACACGGTTCACTGCCCCAGCATTGGCAATTCTTTAAAATGAACCATGTCCTGGAGCGCCCATTTTCACCGCCATCCTACTGTGGGTGTTGCCACTCCCCACAGATCATGCCACCACCGCAGGTCCACTGGCCAGACTCACCTACTGCATCTGCTGCAATGAGATGCAGAAACGCAATCTCTCAGCTGTCAACTTCAAGATGAGGTTTAGAACCCAGGTCCCAGCCACCTCTTCACACAAACACTAAATATCACAAGGCTCTATGAAAGGAAAATAAGTTCTACTGGTGTCCTGCGAAGAATTACATTGCAGACAATACCACAAATACAAATCAGACAATTATTACTACCGGGTATAGGGACCTGCTGTAGTCAATTAAGTCAAGAGTCAAGGAAGTCAATAGTGCTTTACTGTCATATGTTTCAAAATGGCACAATTCTTATTCGCAGCAGCACAACAGATATGTAAAGGTAGTACTCTATTTCCATATTGGGTAATATAATAGTTACTACCTATTGAACTTAAAGCTTTCTGGCATGAAATGCAGTATAAAATACATGTTCTACATAATGCAAGAGTTTTGTTTATCTGCAACCCCCTGGTCAAGCAAACCCTTTGTTCATAGTCAAGAGCGAAAGGCTGAAGTCACCTGCTGTCTCAACTGATTTAGATTCTGCTCAATCACTTCTGGGAATCAAGGTCTTCTTTGGGTTTGTTACTGCAGGGGGTTCCTCTTTCAACTAACCTTTTCTCTTTCAATAGATTGAAAGAATCCCGCCATGAATAAGGAAATAAAGCCAGAGAAGTTACTCACCTTACTGTGGAATTCCATCTTTGTTATTAGTAGCTTGAGGTAGATGCAGCTCAGTTTCCCATAACCTTCACTTAAATGACCCTGTGGGGGAAACAATATAAGCAACCAAATTAGGCTTGGGCTAATGTTTCAAGCACAAAAAATAGTTTTGTTACAATTTGAATGTTGATGTGCTTTAGCAACTGCTTTTCAAAAGCTTATCAGTACTTTCATTGATTCACGAGAAATCACATGTTCTTTGAGACTGCGTTGAGGGAGCCAATATCAGCCAGGTCATTTGGGGTACTTCAATTGATCTCAGTGTCATTCTGTAGAGAAGGGAAGTGAGTGAAGATTACATCAGGAAATATTTCTCTTTGGAGTATGATAATGGCAGCTAGATTTTTTTGCATCCTGTGTGACCAAAGAAGCTGTCTGCATAGAGTTTGTGTATTCACCCTGCGACCACAGGTTCTCCGGGGAACTCTGGCTTCTAACCACATCCCAGTGACGTGCTAACTGGGAGGCAGCCAGATCTGCAGCAGTAAGAAACAGGATTATAAGTCGTTTATATACACTAGTGTTCTTATGATCACCTGATGAATCTGACATATTCGACCGCCACCACTCACCCCATGGAACATGAGCACAGTACCTGGAAGCATCCATGGAGCTAAAAAATGTGGTCACCAGGGAGGCCTTCAGGTAAGACTAAAGCATCAGGGCATGCTACCCTCATCACACCCCACCTCTTCCAGCTAACCACTAGCCAATGAACAAGACAAAAGAGCAAGTCTGCCATATCAGAGAGACATGAGGGACTGCTGTGTACTCTGTTTCACAGAGACGTTACTCACATCCAACTTTTCAGACATGGCACTCCAGCCCAATGGTTTTTCCAACCATCTGCATGGACTGGACGGCAATATCAGGAAAAGATGGCGGTGGCATCTGCTTCATGATAAACTTGTCATGGTGCTCGGATGTGGTAATTTTGTCCCATTCCTGATTCTCTAACCTTGAACATCTGACGGGTAAGTGCCAACTGCTCTCCCTACTGAAGGACTTCTCACCTTGATCCAGACTGCACTCTGTATCTTGCCTCAGACATCAATGGAGCATTTATGGAATTGAGCGCTTTGATCGACAAGCATGAAGCTTCCACATCATCACTGGCGACTTCAATCCGGTTAGCTTGAATAAGTATCTATGTAATTTACTATCAATGTGTCACCTTCAACACCAGAGGACCCAACACACTCAACCACCATCAGGGACGCCAACTGCTCCAACTTTCCCCAGCAAATTGGAGAATCTGACCACCATTCTGAGCTTCTTTTCCTGTGAACAAACAGAGGCTGAAGAGCTCAACCCCAGTTAATAGGACTACGAAGAGCTGGCTTGGGGAGGCAGAGAAGCAAAGGACTGCTTTGGATCTGTGGACTATACCATGTCCAATGATTCGTCAGCAGACCTGAATGAATTTGCCACAGTTATCACTGGCTTCATAAAGGAAGTGTATGAGTGTGTATCTACAAAAACATTGAGTCTTCCCAAACCAGCAGCTCTGGTTGAATGAGAGGTTTATAATCTAATGAAGACTAGATTTACAGCATTTAGTACCGATGATCGAGATTCGTATAAGACGTCTACGGGGTGCAACTTCTAGAAGGACAAGTATGAAGAGACAGTTCTGGACTGAACTTGATTAACAAACGGATGCTTGACAGCTGAGGCAGAGCTTGTAAACTATCAGCTCCTACAAAGTGTAACTGGATAGCATAAGTGGCAAAGATGCATCACTTCTAGATGAACTCAATGCCTCTGAGATATGTTTTGAAAGGAAGGACAATGACACATCTACACGAGTCCCCACAGCTCCCGACCACCTTGTGATCTCAGTCTCTGAGGCTGATGTCAGAGTATCCTGAAAACCCGTGCAGACCAAGTGGTTGGAGCATTCAAGGACATTTTCAAACTCTCGTTTCCGCGATCTGAGATTCCCACCTGCTTCATACAGGCACCGATTGTACTAGTGCCCAAGGAGAGCACAGTGACCTGCCTCAACGACTACGTTTGATAGCAGTTATAGATAGTCATAGAAGCATACAGCACGGAAACAGGCCCTTTTGCCCAACATGCCATTGCCAACCAAAATGCCCATCTTACGCTAGTCATACCTCTCCAAGTTTGGCTCATATCCCTTCTAAACCTCTCCCACCTATGTACCTGTCTAAATATCTTTTAACATTTTATCAGTGCTACAGGCACTGTAATGAAATATGTTGAGAGGTTGGTAATGGCGTGAATCAACTTCTGCCTCAGAAATGACTGGATCTACTTCATTTTGTCCATCGCCACAATAAAGCATCAGCAGATGCAAGCTCACTGCTACCAGCTCAGTGTTCAGCACAATCATTCCCTCCAAACTCAGCATCAAGTACCAATACCTAGGCCTTTGTATCTCCTTTTGCAACTGGATCCTTGACTTTCTCATCGACAGATCTCAATCAGTGCAGATCAGTAACCTCACTGACCATCAACACATGCCCATCTCAAGGCAGCGTACTTCGCTCCCTGCTCTTTGCTCTTCACATCCACAACTATGTGCCTAAGCACAACTCGAATGTATCTTTCATTTTGCTGCCGACACCACTACTGTTGGTCAAATCATGGGTGGTGATGAGTCAGCATACAGCAGAAAAATGGAACACCAGCTTGAGTGGTGCCACAACACTCACCTCTTGATCAACATCAACAATACTAAGGAACTAATCGTTGATTTCAGAAAGCAGAAGTTGGGAGATCATCTACCAGTGTTCACTAGTGGGTCAACAGTGGAGAGAGTCAGCAACTTCAAATTCCGAGGGGTTAACATCTTAGATGGCCTGTCCTGGGCCCAGCACATAGATGTAATCATGAAGAAGGCATGCCAGCACCTCCAATGTTTAAGGAGATTCAGCATGTCCGAATACTAATAAACCTCTACAGATGCACAGTGGAAAATATCCTGACAGGTTGCATTTGGCGGGCCTGGTATGGCAATTCCAATGCACAGGAACTCAAGAGGCTGCAGAGAGTGGTGAACACAGCACAGTCCATCGTGGACACAGTCCTCCCCTACATGAAACGTCACCTCAAGAATGTGGCACCTATCATCAAGGATCCTCACCTTCCAGGCCATGCCTTCTTCTCACTAGTAACGTCGGGCAGGAGCTACAAAAGCCAAAGGTCCCATGCTATCAGGTTTGGGAACACTGTAGGAAAGTAGTGTTACAAGGTCATATTCCTTATGGCCTTATAACACTACTTTCCTACACCTGTCATTTTCTTGACCCGGCCAACCTCATCAACTGAACATAACAGACCACCTCTTGCACTACCGTAGACTTGCTTCTAATTGTGATTTTGTACATTTGTTTTGTATTGCAGTCCTTTTTCTTTACACTATCATGCATAATTTATGAATGGTTTTATGTATAATTTATGTTCTTTGTGTTGCATGAGTTTATGTCTGTGTGATGCTGCAGCAAGCAAGCTTTTCATTGCGCCTGTTTCTCACCATCCTCGTACATATGACAATGAACTCGACTTGACTTGACTCTGGCACCGTCAGCTGCCTGGGCTCTAAGCCAGGAACACTCTCCCTAAATCTCGTTAAATAATACGTTTGTGAGACAGCCTGTGTTAATGGTGCTATGTGAGTACAGGCTGATTTTGCTAAACATGTAGAATTTTTTTTCTAGTTCTTTCCTGAATTTCCTGTATTTATGTCAAATTTGCAAAAGTTGCAATTATTTCAAGATGTTTTATCACCAGTCAGAAGTGCTGTGTTGTTACAGGAAAAGAATCAGAAGCTTCCCATGGAATGAACATTCAGTGAAAGGAGCGTTAATGATTATTTAGATTGGCGACTTTTCACCTGACGCCATTTATGACTAATCTCATAATATAAGACTATTTCAGTGTCTCATAATTAAGATCACAAGTCCCATGGATCAGAACTCAAGATCCTTGTAATTATGCCAAACTTTCTGCCAGACCTAGGTTTAAAATGTTGTAAGATCGGCCCACATTTTGAATATCTGTGGTTCCCTGCATTACATTTAAGTCCAAAAGGTGTAGCCCACTGTTGGTGCCTGTTCTTTCACATCATGGAAGCAAGAATAGAAATGTGAAATTGCTTAGCTTCCTCCCTACTTTAACTTAGAGAATCAAAATATAATTATACACTGGGAGGTTGGAGGTTGAGGGGAGACTTGTACATACAAAGTATATAAAATTATGAAAGGCATATTTAGGGTACACAGTCAGTACCTTTCTACCAGAGTGGAAATGTCTAACACTGGAGTGCATAGCTATAAAGTGAGAGGGAAAAACGTTAATAGAGATGTAACGGCTTTTTTTTAACACACACATAGTGGGGTCTGGAACACATTGCTAGGGGGGGTGGTGGAGGCAGGTGCGATAGTGGTATTTAAGACACTTTTCGATAGGCATATGGAAGTTCAGGGAATAGAGCGATATGGATCATATACAGCCAGGTGAGATCAGATAAACTTGGCATCATGTTCGCCATAAGCATTGTGGGTCAAAGGGCCTGTTTATGGACCTTTGTCCTTTACAGCTGTTCCTCTTAATAGATTCACCAAAACTAACCTGGCACCAATGAATCACCAGAATCTCCCATTTACTCTTTACACCCATGATAGTGTGACTAAGCACAGCTCCGATGCCATCTATAAATTCGTTCGCTCAGGTTGGCCGAATCATAGGTGGTTTCAAGTCAGCGAGCAGGAGAGAAGTAGAACACTGCTCGAATGGTGCCATCAGAACAACCTCTCAAAGTCAATAAAACCATGAAAGGGAATATTGCCCAAGTGTTCATCAGTGAGTTGGTGGTGGAGAGTGTTTGCAGCTTCAAATTCCTGATCCCTTGAGTACGACCGTGGATTTATTTCTAATTGTGTTTTATACTAATGTCTTGATATTCTATGATCTTCTTTCTTGCAGAAATGTCATGTGCTATTTATGTATATGTTTTTGTGTTTGGCTGTGTCTTTGCCTGTGATGCTACTACAAGTCAGATTTTCATTGTGCCTGTACCTCACTCTATTTATGCACATGACAATAACTTTGACGACTTAAATTCCGAGGACGTGCAATAAGTTCAAATTTTGTGCTCTTCTCTACCACAATCAACAAAGCCCAATGGAAATGGCCAGCAAGCTAAGGGTCCTATTAATTGACAGTGAAATGCTGAGGGTTTAGTACCCAGCTGCCAGCAAGTATGTCAACACTGAGACCTCATAACCCAGATTGAGGTGGGGCAGTGAACTGATGGAAATGTTGGAAGAATAAAATGGGTTAGGGTAAGATTAGTGTCAATGGGTGTTTGAGATTTGGCATAGATTCGATGGGTCGAAGGGCCTGTTTCCAACCTGCATTTCTCTATGATTCACTACCTCCAACATCCCTGCCATCCACCCTAAATTGGTAGTTGCATCATCATGCATTCCACTGTAAACTCCTCTGCCTTTCTATCTTTCTTTCCTATTTAAAAAACACTTCTTTGACCAAGCTATTATGTGTCTTTCCTAATATCTCCGGATCAACCCTCTTAACATCAAAATATTTACTCAAATCCAATGTGGTTTGTCTTTAATGCTGGCTTTCTCTAATCAATAAGGAGTTGAGTATAGGAGCAAAGAGGTCCTTCTGCAGTTGTATAGGGTCCTAGTGAGACCGCACCTGGAGTACTGTGTGCAGTTTTGGTCTCCAAATTTGAGGAAGGATATTCTTACTATTGAGGGCGTGCAGCGTAGGTTTACTAGGTTAATTCCCGGAATGGCGGGACTATCATATGTTGAAAGACTGGAGCGACTAGGTTTGTATACACTGGAATTTAGAAGGATGAGAGGAGATCTTATCGAAACGTATAAGATTATTAAGGGGTTGGACACATTAGAGGCAGGAAACATGTTCCCAATGTTGGGGGAATCCAGAACAAGGGGCCACAGTTTAAGAATAAGGGGTAGGCCATTTAGAACTGAGATGAGGAAAAACTTTTTCAGTCAGAGTTGTGAATCTGTGGAATTCTCTGCCTCAGAAGGCAGTGGAGGCCAATTCTCTGAATGCATTCAAGAGAGAGCTGGATAGAGCTCTTAAGGATCTATGCCAAATCTCAAACACCCATTGACAGGGGGTATGGGGAGAAGGCAGGAACGGGGTACTGATTGAGAATGATCAGCCACGATCACATTGAATGGCGGTGCTGGCTCGAAGGGCCGAATGGCCTCCTCCTGCACCTATTGTCTATTGTCTATTGTCTAAAGTAAATTCTAATTCTATCCTGATGAGAATTTGTAGGGCTTTCGTACCGATGTTAAACAGATTGGGATCCAGTTATTGATTTTACACCTACACTCTTTTTTGAATAAAGGCGTAACATTTGCAGTTTCACGTCCTCTGACATCATGCTCCCTGCAGAGATTCAACCACAGTTTCTTTTGCCAAGATTCCAGTAGCGTCTTGTTCCTTGGTGAAAATTAACATAAAGTTAACGTAATAACTCAGTAATGACCTGTGACTCCATGAGTAAATTTCCTGTTTGGTCTTTGATCCCCCCACCTCTCCTTTTGCAATACTTTTCCTGCCAGCAGAATATTTTGTTGACTCTCTTTCATGTTTGTTGCCAGTCTTTTCTCATGCTCTTCCTGTGCCTCACGCTTCCTCTCTGAACATTCCACAACACTAGCAGTTTCAAAACCAACTCCACATATGAAGCATGAAAGGAAAAGGATGCAAGTTATTTTCAAAATGGAAATTAAAAGAGAAAATAATGTAAACTGAATATGAAGATCAGAGAAATGCAAAATTATTTGCATCTCCAATATGAGTTTCATTTTTTAAAAAGTGATCTGTAAAGAACAATGCTCTTCGCTCAAATCAACAGCTGTTACTTATTTTTATGGTTGAGCTCTGCAGCATCTTGCTGGGAGTTCTAAGAGCTAGTTTCATTCTTTAGATTGGACAGCAAGTAAGGGCACAAGAGACTGCAGGTACTGGCATTGGGAGCAAAAAAAAAGTGAAGCTGCTGGCAGAACTTAGGCAGCATCTGTGGAGGGAAATAGACAATCAAAGTTTTGGGTAGAGACCATTCATCCGGACTGCAAGTGTCAATGGGCTTCAGGTATAGGCAATATCAAAACTGAAGTCATAACTAGGATTAAATCCATCAACGTGACTGGAGTTTCCAGCAGGAATCACAGAGTAAATGCCTCAACTAATCAAATGGAATTATCGAAAACACCAAAGCCATTCTGCCACATCCCTTCCATGTTCCAGTTTACATTAGTTCATTCAACATAAATGATAACTGAAGTTGTGACTTTGCAACAACACTAAAAAGGCAAATCTGCAACGTTACCTCATTCTTAAGACACAAAGCTTGAAATTAGTCTAAATTCAGGGTTCTGTCAAGAGATTCTTCAAATACCAGTGAATTTACTCCCAATGAAGTTTCAAAGTAATTAGTGGAGGGAAAAAATTGCAAGGAAAATGTGTTAAATTCCACAAATGATGGATTGTCAAGATTTTTAAATGAATGAACAAAATAAGTTAACTCTACAAGTAGTTTTGAGTTTCAGTATTCAAGCATGGCATTTAACCCTGAAACAAGTCTCAGTTGACCTCTGACAGATAGAGATTTACACATTGGAATGATTGAGCAGTGTAGGATTAATGCTTCATCAAACTTAAAAGAGTACTCTCATAAAAATAATCAAGACAAAGCTGCAAATCCCCACAGAAATACTTTAAAATTACTTCATTATTTAGTGGGGTTATACTTTTAAGGGGGATTATATTATTAATTAATTCAACTCATACTACTCAAGATAAAGAGCCACCCATTTTCCATATTAGTAAAGGGACGGTTGGGACCAGCTAGCTCATTCCCAGGACAAAAGATGAAATTCAGAAACCTTCTAATTCTATATGGCTCAATTACTCATCAGTAAACATTTGGATACACAGAAAAGATTCTTTCGATTTATATATTAATTAGGTAATCACTATCCGATTTCAGATACTCCCAATGGTTTGCCCGTCCTCCCGTAATTATAGAATAGTGAGAATATTGATTCTAACACAACATACATTAAACTAAAAAAATGCAACGATACAGCAAAGAAATTGGAAGCTGCACTCAAACCAGATTGGGAAATGCGTTACTTTATATTTGAAAACCATTTTTGTTTTGTAAAAAGGAAATATAAAGTTTGGTGAAGAACCAGGAGTCCATCTGTGCAAATGGAATATGTCCCACTTGTGCAATAAATAATGAATTGTTGGGTTTCATCCATCCCCTGTGCTGAAAAGGCAGTGACACTGTCCCACAGCTGCCAGCTGCCAGCTAGTGGGCTGGTCATTTTAATCTGCTTAGGCAGACATCACAGCCAAAACAAAGGCTGCACCACATTTCTTAAGATTCATGTTTTTTTAGTGCTATTCATGCCTTCAATATTTTCCACATCATCACAGCAATTCCAACAAACATCTGTTTACGTGTCCCATGACTAACAACTACTGTGAGAGACATTCTGAATATTAAATAGGTGCATCCTACATTTTCAGTCATTTTGGTACACAATGTCACCTCAAAAAATCAAAATCTGCAACCACTGAAAAATAGTTTTATATTTTCATTTTGAAATGCACATGAATAATGATTGGCAATTATTCAATTGCGGGACAATGCATTTATCAGTCATGAAGGTTCAAAATATCTTTCACATTTCCTGCGCACATTAACAATTCTGTATCATAAAGCTTTGGATAACCACTGCAAACAAAGCCTTCCTTTTTCTCTCCTTTGTTGATGATCAACTTTTTTCTGGTCAGGATTCAGATGCATTTCCTTTGTTGCATAAGTTCTTTATGCAATTTCCTATGAATTAGCTGATTACTTGGACTGCTTTAACAATATCAGGATTCATAAATAACCACTTATGACAAAGTTGGACGATCAGACTGAAGCTACAAGGGTACATCCACAGAACCTTTAACAAAGCTTTGCACTGTTCTTCAAACAAAGCGGCTTCTAAATAGCAGCCATTTAAACACTATCTCCTTCAAAAATTTATATACTTTCCTGCCTGCGGTTTCTGAATTAATCCTTGGATAACAGCAGTTCACATATTTTCATATCTAAACAATCTATAAACAAAGCTAAATAGAGCATATTTAACTTTGAAACTCTGATCTCAACTCGTTAAATGCCCTGTCTTCAAGAACATGAGGCAGAATGGTGGTGACATTTGTAACATTGATTTTAAATATATACAATACGAATGAAAAAATATTTGTCATATTAATATCATGATAACAAAGTAAATATAACTACTAAATCATTTAGTCAAAATAAAATTCCTTCTTTGGAGTATATTTCAAAATATTTGTATTTGTTAGCATAGTGGATTTAAAGGCTCAAACATCTACTGGAATAGAATCTCAAAAAATAGCAGCATCTGACTTAATTTTGTATCAGAACCAAGTGGGAAAGAAAAGAAGATTTCAGATTACTCTTCATCTGTCAAAGTACCACACCTTAACTAAACTTCCCCAGGTCTCTTCCCTTTAGGGTGCTCATTGTCCAAGCTTTTTGTTACCCGCCCCAAAACTTCCAATTTGTACCTTATCAACACATTTTGCCTCAAAATGTTCCTGTGAAACAGCCAACCTTTCCTGAAGTGCTTCACAATTGCAGTGTATGTTTAAAAGAAAAAACAATCTTTTTTTTTTTCCCCTTTCATCATGTTCTTTATTTCCAGGGAGTAATGCTTATGATTGTCTTGCCCTTTCCTCCATGTGGGAATGCACCTAGTTTGCATCTGAAATTAAGAGAGAAAATGCTCAAAGCATTCAGCAATCGTGCAGCATTTGTGGAAAGAGAAACAAGAATTAATGCTTCAGGGCAGAGACCATTCTGACAAAGGATCTCCAAACTGAAACGTGAACGTCTTTTCTTTCCACAGATGCTGACTGACTGCTGAGTGCTTCCCACATTTTCTGTTTTGATTTCACATTCACAGCATCTGAGACAAGAGTCAAGTGTTGAATTGTCATATCTACTGGCAGCAGAACAATACAATTCTTACCTGCTGTACGTTTACTGGCTCATTAATGCAAAATATGCAAATTTATATACAGTAATCAATAATACAATAAATTAGTAATACTCGGTGACCAGACCATAATAGAACATACCAAACTCCAAAGTACAACTAAAACAAAATTTATAGTAGGTAATAGTTGCTGAGGTAGGGTTGTGGTTAGTATTGTCTCGTGCTCAATAGCCCAATGGATGCTGGGCAGGAGCTGTTCTTGAATCTGGAGGTCATGGTTTCTAGGTCCTGTACCTTCTTCCCAGTGATAGCAGCAAGATGAGAGTGTGGCCAGGGTGTTGGTCTTTGATGATATTAGTTGTAAAAGCTATCAGGTGCCTTCTGTAAATATCAATCTCATAACCACCATTGATCTTTAAATAAATTTCATGTGATTGGACAAACTGATTTCCTTATCTCAAAAACCTTCAGAAACCTATTTTTGTGTACACCTTCTGCTCTTACTCCTATGATGGTTCGCTTTTGCTGCAACCTTTTATATTGGAACTTTCTGCAAACAGCAATCCGGACTTTTCCTAATAAATTCATACATTGCTTCCTCCCTTCCCCAATTTTCAAATGCTCCAAAAAACATCAATATGCATCTATTGCAGCTGGACTTCCAATTGTATCCCATCTTTATTCTGTCTAATTGCCCGTGACTTTAAAGGTCTGATACTATTTCCTATAAATATTACGTTGATAGACTTAGCTCATGGCTCCATAAAACAGAGACCAAAAAATATGAAAAACTGAGTTAACAACAGTACTTACCCACATTCTGCTCATGTCACTCAGCTCATTTTTGTATCGTATGGAGTCCTGAAGAACCTACAGCATAATGAAATGGAGATCATGCTCAATAGCTACCTGATATAATTTAACCTTATTAATCAGAACATAATATTTTCTTGGTACACATTCACTCACAATTAAAACATAATGACAGCTTCACAACAAGTCAAATATGTTCAACTTGTGTTGCCATAATAACAATATTCTTTATGAAAGCCCCATTAATCTCACAGGTAAAACCAATATTCACTCAAACTACCTTTCGCAAAAAAAAGTTACCACCTAATTTTAATTATGTTCATTGCTATGTTGGAAGAAAACAGAAAGAATGGTCAACATAAGGGATCCAAGTTTCCCATTTAGAAAAATCAAATCCAGAAAATTCACCTTTTCCCACCCTCAACATAAATTAAACATTTTCACAAAGCTGGTCCACACAAAAACAGCAATATCACATATATCTCAACTACAATAACTCCTTATTGCAATGTCTGCCTCTTATCCCGTTGTTGTGGTCATACCACCACCTTTGGTGGCAGTGCTTGGGTGGGAAACAGCATTCCGACCAAACAACAAGAAAGGCCTTCGACAAGCCTATCCATCCTCATTTTCAAATAGTGAAACATAAGGCGATGTTTTCAGAGTAGATATCTCAATAATCAGTCATTCGCCACCAAATTATTATCATGGAGCTTAGAAATGAGCGGATGTAAGAGGGCAACCGTTTTGGTAAGACCACATCTGTGTGAATAGTATTGGTTACATTTAACATACAAATTGTTCAGAGTTGGCATAGTATCCCAGGATTGAGCAAAAAGGGCCGATGGTCCAGAATTTAGGAAAAAAGATAACCTCACTGAAACATATTCCGACTAAAATCAACAGGGTTGATGATCTGACAATATTTTGAATAGTGACAACAAGAGGGCAGAGTCCCAGGATGAGGGCTTAAACACTCAAGTGAGGTGCAAAGAAATATTTTCTTAAGGGTTGCAAACCTTAGAAGTTCTGTACCCAGACAGTTGCAGACACCAAATATTTTAATACATTCAGACCAGCAGGGATATCAAGAATTACCGGGACTCAGCAGGAAAATAGAGTTGAAGCCAAAGATCAGGTCAGTCACAATCTCCCCGAATAATAGAACAAGCTCAATGGGCCATATGATCTACTCCTGTTCCTATTCCAATGCTCATCTTACCACATTAAACAGCTTACTCAAATTCCAACATATCCTGGTAGATACCTCAGCACACAGTAGCTGGGATTACACTTTCCAATGTTACACCATTATTTATGTAGTTTCTGTTCTCCTAGATCCTTGCCCAAAGCTTGGGAAAATTTAGTCAGATTTCAAGATAAAACATTAAAATGTTCAGGTTGAAACACTTGAATCATCCAGCTGTCCATTTAGAAATCATGGGTCAGAGATACACATTAATGGTCTGCCATAGATGGTGTTTAATCTCACATACCATTTCCACTCAGCAATCCAATGGACCTTCCTGATGCTAAATGTCAAGGCTGCCTTGAGAGGCTATTTTAGGCTATTATCTTGCACAATGAAGACATTGGAGTTAGTTTGACCAAGCTTTTACTACCTGGGTCTCTCCCAACAGGAAAGAACAAATTTCATCCAATATGCCTACGTATTTATAAAGCATTGTATAAACATAATTTGGTGAGTCTTTTTAAAATCAAATGCTTCTTTGTTCAAGCTGTCACAGAACTACACTGGCATTTTTTTTGCTTGTCAAGAATGTCACATTCAAACAACTAAATTCATATACCTGCCTCATATTTCATTAATGCCATAATACACTCTATGCTGTTTAACATTGTGAATATAAACACAGTAGCTATATCACAAATCTGCCTATTGTAAGTACTGTTGGCAGATGTCATGGCAGTAATACATTACACTTCCAATTAACTGAGAAAAGCTAAAAACAGAAACATTGTGGATGCTGGAAATCCATAATCAAAGCAGGATAAACTCAGCAGATCAAGGAACATCTGTGGAAAGAGCAACAGAGTTAACATAGCATGAAATCTGCCAAAGGCTCTTCAACCTCAAACATTCATTCTGGTTCTCTTTCCACAGATACTGCACCACCCACTAATTGTTTCCGCATTTTCTGTTTTCCTTCAGATCTAAATGAGTGTGTTTCCACCTCTGGTTTATCCTGGTCTGGTTACAACTTTGCCTGGGAAGAGACAGCGTAATTAAAGTGGGTATGAATGAACAGGAGTCAGAGAAAATATAATTTCCTTTTTAATTTATTTTCATAAAACTTACATTTTGCCTCCAACAGCCACAGAAGGTGGGTATGAACTCTATGAAATGCATATTTACTGCAAGTTGTCTCAATTCTTGCTGCTGCCAGGTACTGACAATACACCTTGGATTACCCATGCATTACGTAGACTTGATTGTGATTGAACAAGAGAGTTTAGATGCATGAACGGCCAGTGTGCTGATCTGTCCACACTGTTATCCTTGGCTACAAAAGCCTCCATAGTGAACTTTATTCCAAACTTTGCTGTCCAAATTCACACACTTGGGCTACTTGGGCAAAGTACTGAAAGTTCATCCTTTAAATGAACTCCCATTTTACTGCTCAAAATTCATCATCCTCGGAGCAAGAAAATCACAGCCAAATCAATTTCCCACATTCACAACCTTTCTCAAAACCACTACACCTTCTTTGACGCTTGCATGTCAAGATCTCTCAATGTCACCAGGAGATTGGTCTAAAGGGAAGGACATAAAATAGAAAAAGCATACCTATGACCAACATGCCCCATTTGACTTTTCTACTGGACCTCCCAGTAGAATCAAATTTATAAGGTAAAAATGTGACAAAGAATTGTTACTTCCTATGGATTATTAAACAAAGCCCAGCACCTCTGCCACAGTCAGCAGTAATGCCTATTGGAGCTTCCTTGGAGTCGTCACAAGGTAACTGGTAACTGAGCCATTATTCAAGGTCGCATCATAAAATAGAAAATGAATCAATATCAATAAAATGTTTCTACTACCACAGTGACCTCTCTCTTTGATAAAACTGACAATGTATTTTATTTGCTTCTTTCTTGCATTCAACAGACAGTCTCATCTCAACAAATGAAGTTCAAAGAACTGAACAAAGTATTTGATGGTCAAGATTCCAGCACAATGTCAGCAGCCTGTTAAATTCCACCAGATAGGCAATGTTTCACTGCAGCTTACGTCCTTGTTCATTGGCGATAGCTTCACAATTAGGAATTGCAATAATATGGTCACTAACCAACAAGCAGTTATTAAGTTTACTGTAAATAATGTGTTTGTGCCAGCCAAGATTGAGAAAAGGCAAAATATAGTTAATTAAATGGATGCAGAATAAAAGGTAAACAACATAAGTTTAAGATGAGAAAGCCCAAGTTTAAGGGAGATGTGTGGTGAAAGTGCAAAGGCTAGAGAGAGTGCAGGTGTTTGAAATGCACTGCCAGGGATGATCGTGGAAGCAGATATGGTAGTGGTACCACAGATGCTTTTAGACAGGCACATGAATAGTCAGGGAATGGAGAGATACAGATCAACTACAGTTAGAAGGGATTACTAAAATTTGGCGTCATGTTCAGCACAGATCTCGTGGGCTGAAGGGACAGTTCCCATGCTGCACTGTTCTAAGTTCTAACATTTATGATCTGGCAAGCAACTCTGCTGCACCAAACCACTTCAACAAAACACAGCAAGAACAAAATTAGTCATATTACTCAGCATGAAAACATTTATGATCTGGCAAGCAACTCTGCTGCACCAAACCACTTCAACAAAACACAGCAAGAACAAAACTAGTCATATTACTCAGCATGAAAACCGGTAACAAATTTGCACACAACCCAGGCACACACAACCCAGTTGACCCTGGAAAGCCCTATTCACAAACATCCAAGGAAATGCCTGATTAAAGAAAACTGTCCCACAGACTGGTCAAGTTACAAACTGACAAGCAAACTCTGAGAACCATAACTTTTCGACCATCATCCCACCAGGATTCCAAGAGACGTCCTATCACGCAAGCAGAACAAGCACATAATTTGCCGCAAAATTGTCTACCGGTCTTCAAATTTGGCATCAGATTCATTGAAGTTCATGGTACCAAACCATTCACCTTATAACACCACTAACATATTATGACATAGGAGGAGGCCATTTGGTCTATCAGATTCATGCCACATTCAAGGGTTATTCTATCAGTCCCATTGCTCCACCAATGTATTTTCTCTCACGTCCATTAAACCCTTTTCACTAATTTGCTGCTTACCTATACTGAGGGCATAATAACTAATTAAGCAACCTGCATACCATTGGGTTCTGGGAGGGGAATAGAGCATGTGACAGGAACACATGCAGCAGACAGAGAGAGAGAATATGCAAACTCCACACAAATAGTGTCCAAGGTGAGGATTGAACCTGTCCTTGGAGTCGTGAGAGAGCAGCAACATGCTGCCCATGTGTGCTCAATAGATCAGAAGATCCATTTTGATCTCAATAGATCCATGTTAAACAGCAGTGTAAAGGTGAGCTGGGTTAGTACTAGAGATACGCTCTGAAGATGCCATGAGAACTTCAATGTGCATCACTGAGATTCATTCAGTAGCAACACCACAGTCCAAGCTGGGCAACTCGGACAGTTGCAGTTGACAAATGTGGGCCACCGTAGCTGATGAGAGTAAAAATAGCAACAAAAGTCACTCGGTTATATTCTGCTCTCCCAAGAATGAAAGAGTGGACAACTCACAGTCTTGTGAATATCGCATCTTCATACCGAGGACACAATCTATCATGTATAGAATTATCTTGAGAACAAACTAAACACGCTACAATCCTCTACAATCTATACTGTAGCTACATAGTCATTCCTTTACCAAAACTAACAAGCAGGGGAACCAACCCTGGTTCACTGAGATATTATGAAAAGTAGGAACTGCTCAAAAATGAAGAACCAATATTGTCAAACTTGTACTAATAAATGAGTACACATATACCAACAGCAGAAGCAGCATGGTGTAAAAAAAAGCTAAGCAGAAAACATCTCCAGAACTAGCTGCATTTCCGATCAAACTGCATTTGACTGCAAAAGGTATAAGAAAACTATCTAGATATGCACTGGGCATTAAAAAAAAGGTAAATATTATCTGAGTCAATAACCATCCCATCTATTTCACCACGATCAGCAGTCATAGAAAGATGCTATTGACAGGGCATTCACTCAGCTCCAGGTCACTTTCCACACTTCTAAATATGGAGAGAAGAGCTAACTTTCAGAGATGTGGTCAGAGAGAATGCCATTAGCATGCAAGACAGCAATTGGCCAAATTTAGCTTCAAGGAGGCCTCAATGGGAATCAAACAGAAATGTTTCCAACAGTTCAGATCATGCCCAGTGCATTCAGAAACTGGCTGCTCTTCTTGTAAGCCAAACACTTTCATCCCAGGACATCACTGCTCAGCTCCCCGGGGCAGGCTTCATCTTTGCATTCTTTATCAATGACTTTCCATTTAGAAGATAAAATGGTCGAGCTGATTCTCACTGTTCAGTTCCATATGCATCTTCTCAGATAATAAACTTGTCATTGGCCACATTCACGGTGGACTGATAGGTTGCAAGAAATATTCACATAACACAAATATCAGGCAATGGCATCTTCAACAAGATTCAATGGCATCATTGCCATCACCAGTTATATCATTAATAACATGGAGTCACCACTGACCAGAAATTAATTGGCTACAAGCTGATTATTATATGGTGGGAACATCCACCTTTTCATGTTTCTTTAGGACATTGTGTTTAGGCTGCACTCAGCAATCCTATGAAAGCAGGAAAATATCATACCCAAATTGAATCTTGCAAAGATCCATAGGTTCGACTAATGGATTATTTGGTTATGACTCTGGTGGTCTCCAGAAAACTGAGCATGCATTGTTTTATAACAGTAAATTATTACAATGTAATTGTCATAAAGAGGTACATTGTCCTGCTAATTTGAAGCTCTTTACTGCTCCATGTTTGACAGTATGAGTGTTACAAGAGGACAGGACCTTGATTTACCCAAGTCACGGTCTCATGCTTCATCACCTTCCCCTCCCCATTGTACAAATGTCATGAACTATCGATTCCTTTGGCTCCTGCCACTTGTAAATTTACCATTCCCAATTACCTAAAATGATCACGTTCATTTTAAATTTCATGTCTAAATTTCATGACTTTGCAAGTTCACAAACTCCTCAAAATCTCTATCCTATATTCCTCCTTAAAAACCATCTGCACTGGTCAATCGCTTACCTGATAACATACCTGATAACCAGCAGAAAACTATTAAAGACATTTGTTCTCTTATTAATGTACTGAGAAACTTAAAGTTTCAGGTAGTTTAAATGTAAAATAGTCAAAAAACTCATTATTTATAAAGTTTCCAAGTTTTTCTAAACAAACTGAAAAGTAAGTTTCATTCAAGAAATTATCTTATGCCTCAGAAATGGTCCTTGGGTTCAAAAATCATGTACTTGCTGAGATAGACTGAGGCAGTGAAAAATTTAGACTGCGAATTTCAATAATTCATTCAACCAAACCAAGTAAGTTGGTATGCAACAGAAATAGTAGTTAAACTCCAATTTAATTGCTCCCAGAAAGTATTCAGTTATATAAAGGCAGGAACCGTATCTTGTTTTCCCCTATATTGTATTTGTTATGTATAGTAATACAATTGGGATATCTCATTATCTTCATGCACTGCACCTAACAATTTAGTGCATGCAGTTTTATAAAGGATTCATCTCCAAACAGTCCATCCATGAAGCATTTGAGCGGCTGTTATAAAGGGCACAGCCTCTATACTTTTCTGTAGAAATGTTTTTCTGTCAAAATGTTTCTACAAGAACAAATGGGGCAAGGTCTAAATGAATAAACCACTGCAACAATCTGGCCCATCCTTCGTAACAAAGAAGACAGGTAGAACCTCAGCATGTGACGACAAGTGATGTCTGAACTTGGGCTCTACACACAGCTTAATGCAGCTACACACAAAAATTGCTGTTGACATAAGGGTTACATCAGGCACATTTTCCCTTTCTCTCTGGAAATCAAATCTCTGCAGAAATCAACCACATGGCCAGATGAAATGGCAGATTGGTCAGGTGACTGCTGTGGTATAAGAAAGGAAATGGACCACACATGCTCCTTGTATAGCAACCTTAAGGGTGCCTCACAACTGATAATTAAGTTATTTTCTACTTTGGAACACTATGGGCTCTATCCAAGTAATTTTTAGTTGTAAACTCAAAGCATTAACACATGTATAATGCAAAAACGTCTTCCAATTACTGACACATTTGGCACAAACCAATAATAAGGAACTTTAATATCTTGAATTATGAGAGATGCCCTCTCGGTTGTGTTGAAGTACGTTTTTGGTTCAGGGATTGTGTGAATAATGATTTGCCTTCATCATCTCTTCAACATTAATCAATGCACGTTCAACCAAGTAAAAATTAATATGGTAGGACTTACAGTTGGATGTCCATCTCGAAGCAGCTTGTGAAATACGTGACAAAATTTCCAACAAAGGACTGCGTTGCTGGACAGAGGCAACCGGTTCACCACTGACCAGAAGGTATGAGCACCCTTTTCATGATGCGTGCCCAGAATGCATGGTGCAGAAACAGGTTAAGGAAACTGCAGATACATTTTTCATAAAAACATGCATGTAAACAGATGCGATCAGTTTTGGGCTTCAAAATGTTGTTACTTTGATAACATGGATTGCTACGAATTAAGTTCTTTTCTACTTTGGAACACTATGTGCTCCATCCAAGTAATTTTTAGTTGTAAACTCAAAGCATTAACACATGTATAGTGCAAAAACTTGTCTTCCAATATCTAAACAGAAATTGACAGCAACTCATTTGGCATCTGAAAAAGATATACTAAAACTTTAGACTCTAATATAAATATGTTATGGTCAGGGAATTTTATCTTTCAGTGCCATTTGACAAAAAAATATTTCTAACAAAATATTTCTAACACGTTTGTGTAGGAAGGAACTTCAGATGTGCATGAAGGAACTGCAGATGCTGGTTTATCGCTGGAAAAAAGGAATAGGTGATTTCGGTTACATCACGTATTCCTTTTCTCCAGAGATGCTGCTGACCCGCTGAGTTGCTCCAGCTTTTTGTGTCTATCTTTTTTCTAACACATTTGTCTATTTTAAAATATATATATTCTTTTAACGGCTTTCTTGAGCTCAGCTGAGGAAATGGTTAAGTGTGAAAGTTCTAGCAGAGGTGTTGTGCCGAATGCATGGGAGCATGTCCACCTTCCCCCACATGAATGCTCGCCTTTCTTGATGTAATTTGGGCGTCCTTGAGCTAGACAAATAGAATTTCAAAACGAGAAACAGAAGCATCCCATGGCAACTTGGGTTTACATCTGGCTTCAAAATCTCACTGCCTGAGGGGATGGTCCAGTCAGGTATTCCCACATTATTGAAGAAGCCAGTAGATATAAAGTCCAATCCAACAGATCACTTGCATTGATTTTTTTTTCAAATATATTTTTTCAAGCAGAGTTGTTAACTTCCCTGAACTCTCTTCACTACCAAGAATTAACTTCAGGTTCAAAATTTATGAAGTCCTCCAGATTTCTCCTGATTTGGAAATCCATATTTCACAGAGAAGTGAAAATGCTACCAATGGCCGAATAAGGTTTGGTTATTCACTTCTTTTAGTAAAAGCTAAGACAATTGCTATTAGTCTACAGCGCTGAGCAATAAATCGAGCATTCACAACTATTCAAGAGTTTCTTAATTAATGGCACTATTTAGAAAGAAACAGGTCATCGAATGACTACCCTGTACAGGTCGGGAAGTTGGGAAGTTGGAGAGAGGACGACCATTGGCTGAAAGTAAGTACCTGTTAATAGTGGTAGAAACGGCAGTTTAAAAAGAGCGCCAATAGGGCACTGTTAATCAGTCTGTAAAGGTCGGGAAGTTGGAGAGAGGACGACCATTGGCTGAAAGTAAGTACCTGTTAATAGTGGTAGAAACGGCAGTTTAAAAAGAGCGCCAATAGGGCACTGTTAATCAGTCTGTAAAGGTCGGGAAGTTGGAGAGAGGACCACCATTGGCTGTAAGTGAGTGGGAATTACAGTGTAATAAGTCAGTCAGAAGAGAATACGTGGATTGGTTGATCATTTAAGTGAGAAGTCTGGTAAATTGGACAATCAGGCAATTTAATTGGTGATATAAGCAAGACTTGCAAAAGGGTGCAGCCCTGTGAGGGAAGTGCGAGTCTTTGGCTGCGAGTCTTCGGTGAGGAGGTTACAATTGTTTTAAGCCAGACACAAGGTAATGGCGGAAAAGTTGGTGCAGTGTGTTTCCTGCAGGATGTGGGAAGACAGGGACGTCGCTGGAGCTTCTGGGAGCTACACCTGCAAGAACTGTGTCCAGGTGCAGCTCCTGAAGGGACGTGTGGTGGAGTTGGAGAGGCAGTTGGATGACCTCAGGGCCATCCGGGAATGCGAGAGTTTCCTCGACAGGACCTATTGTGAGGCTGTCACGCCAAGGGTCCAGGTCGAGCGAAGGTGGGAGACTGTTTAAGGGGGGAGTGGACGAGGACTACAGGAGACCCCGGTGGCTGTGCCTATTGCAAATAGGTATACCCTCTTGGGAACTGTCGGGGCAGAAGACGTTTCCAGTCCGAGTGGCGGACCTGTTGGCAAGGATACTCGACAGGGGAGACCGAAGTCAGGAAGAGCCGTAGTGGTCGGTGACTCCATCGTCCGAGGGACGGACAGAAGATTCTGTGGCAGCAGGAGGGACTTGAGGATGGTCTGTTGCCTCCCTGGTGCCAGGGTTCAACACATCACGGACCGGCTTCAGAAAATCCTAGTGAGGGAAGGCGATCAACCTGAAGTCGTTGTGCATGTGGGCACGAATGACGTCGGGCGGAAGAGGAAGGAGGTGCTACAGCGGGAGTTTAGAGAGTTGGGAAAAACACTGAGAAGTAGGACGTCGAAGGTGGTTATCTCTGGACTGCTAACGGTACCTCGTGCTGGTGAGGCCAGGAACAGAGAGATAGAGTGTATGAATTTATGGCTGAGGGGCTGGTGCAGAGAGCAGGGATTTAGATTTCTGGACCACTGGGATCTCTTCTGGGCTAGGGGTGACTTGTACAAAAGGGACGGGTTACATCTTAACAGCAGGGGGACAAACATTCTGGCAGGCAGGTTTGCTAGTGCGACACCTGTGGCTTTAAACTAAGTAGTGGGGGGGAGGGGTTAACAAATTGTGAATATGAAGATGAGGTAAAAAAAGGGAATACAGGAGATATTGCAAAAGACTCTCGGAAGAATGGGAACAGAAGTTCTAGAGGGGATAAGAAATTAAGGGCAGGGCCAATTGTGACCGATGTGAGAGGGGAGGTAAATACAGAAGTTAAAGTGTTGTACTTAAATGCGCGTAGTATAAAAATTAAAGTGGATGAGCTTGAGGCTCAGTTAGTCATGGGCAAGTATGATGTTGTAGGGATCACTGAGACATGGCTACAAGAGGACCAGGGCTGGGAACTGAATATTCAGGGGTACACAACGTATAGAAAAGACAGACAGGTGGGCAGAGGGGGTGGGGTTGCTCTAATGGTAAGGAATGATATTCATTCCCTTGCAAGGGGTGACATAGAATCAGGAGATGTTGAATCAGTATGGATAGAAATGAGAAATTGTAAGGGTAAAAAGGCCCTAATGGGAGTTACCTATAGGCCCCCAAACAGTAGCCTCGACATAGGGTGCAAGTTGAATCAGGAGATAAAATTGGCGTGTCAAAAATGTAATGCTACGGTGGTTATGGGAGATTTCAACATGCAGGTAGACTGGGAAAATCAGGTTGGAAATGGACCCCAGGAAAGAGAGTTTGTAGAGTGCCTTCGAGATGGATTCTTAGAACAGCTTGTACTGGAGCCTATCAGGGAGAAGGCAATTCTGGATTTAGTGTTGTGTAACGATCCTGATCTGATAAGGGGACTAGAGGTAAAAGAGCCATTAGGAGGCAGTGATCACAACATGATAAGTTTTACTCTGCAAATGGAAAGGCAGAAGGGAAAATCGGAAGTGTCAGTATTACAGTATAGCAAAGGGGATTACAGAGGCATGAGGCAGGAGCTGGCCAAAATTGACTGGAAGGAGGCCCTAGCAGGGAAGACGGTAGAACAGCAATGGCAGGTATTCCTGGGAATAATGCAGAGGTTGCAGGATCAATTTATTCCAAAGAGGTGGAAAGACTCTAAGGGGAGTAAGAGACACCTGTGGCTGACAAGGGAAGTCAGGGACAGCATAAAAATTAAGGAGAGGAAGTATAACATAGCAAAGAAGAGTGGGAAGACAGAGGATTGGGACTCTTTTAAAGAGCAACAAAAGTTAACTAAAAAGGCAATACGGGGAGAAAAGATGAGGTACGAGGGTAAACTAGCCAATAATATAAAGGAGGATAGCAAAAGTTTTTTTAGGTATGTGAAGAGGAAAAAAATAGTCAAGGCAAATGTGGGTCCCTTGAAGACAGAAGCAGGGGAATTTATTATGGGGAACAAAGAAATGGCAGACGAGTTAAACCGTTACTTTGGATCTGTCTTCACTGAGGAAGATACACACAATCTCCCAAATGTTCTAGGGGCCGGAGAACCTAGGGTGATGGAGGAACTGAAGGAAATCCACATTAGGCAGGAAATGGTTTTGGGTAGACTGATGGGACTGAAGGCTGATAAATCCCCAGGGCCTGATGGTCTGCATCTCAGGGTACTTAAGGAGGTGGCTCTAGAAATAGTGGAAGCATTGGAGATCATTTTTCAATGTTCTATAGATTCAGGATCAGTTCCTGTGGATTGGAGGATAGCAAATGTTATCCCACTTTTTAAGAAAGGAGGGAGAGAGAAAACGGGTAATTATAGACCAGTTAGTCTGACATCAGTGGTAGGGAAGATGCTGGAGTCAATTATAAAAGACGAAATTGCTGAGCATTTGGATAGCAGTAACGGGATCATTCCGAGTCAGCATGGATTTACGAAGGGGAAATCATGCTTGACAAACCTACTGGAATTTTTTGAGGATGTAACTAGGAAAATTGACAGGGGAGAGTCAGTGGATGTGGTGTACCTCGACTTTCAGAAAGCCTTCGACAAGGTCCCACATAGGAGATTAGTGGGCAAAATTAGGGCACATGGTATTGGGGGTAGGGTACTGACAGGGATAGAAAATTGGTTGACAGACAGAAAGCAAAGAGTGGGGATAAATGGGTCCCTTTCGGAATGGCAGGCAGTGACCAGTGGGGTACCGCAAGGTTCGGTGCTGGGACCCCAGCTATTTACGATATACATTAATGACTTAGACGAAGGGATTAAAAGTACCATTAGCAAATTTGCAGATGATACTAAGCTGGGGGGTAGTGTGAATTGTGAGGAAGATGCAATAAGGCTGCAGGGTGACTTGGACAGGTTGTGTGAGTGGGCGGATACATGGCAGATGCAGTTTAATGTAGATAAGTGTGAGGTTATTCACTTTGGAAGTAAGAATAGAAAGGCAGATTATTATCTGAATGGTGTCAAGTTAGGAGGAGGGGGAGTTCAACGAGATCTGGGTGTCCTAGTGCATCAGTCAATGAAAGGAAGCATGCAGGTACAGCAGGCAGGGAAGAAAGCCAATGGAATGTTGGCCTTCGTAACAAGAGGAGTTGAGTATAGGAGCAAAGAGGTCCTTCTACAGTTGTACCGGGCCCTGGTGAGACCGCACCTGGAGTACTGTGTGCAGTTTTGGTCTCCAAATTTGAGGAAGGATATTCTTGCTGCAGCGTAGGTTCACTAGGTTAATTCCCGGAATGGCGGGACTGTCGTATGTTGAAAGGCTGATGCGATTGGGCTTGTATACACTGGAATTTAGAAGGATGAGGGGGGATCTTATTGAAACATATAAGATAATTAGGGGATTGGACACATTAGAGGCAGGAAACATGTTCCCAATGTTGGGGGAGTCCAGAACAAGGGGCCACAGTTTAAGAATAAGGGGTAGGCCATTTAGAACGGAGATGAGGAAGAACTTTTTCAGTCAGAGAGTGGTGAAGGTGTGGAATTCTCTGCCTCAGAAGGCAGTGGAGGCCAGTTCGTTGGATGCTTTCAAGAGAGAGATGGATAGAGCTCTTAAGGATAGCGGAGTGAGGGGGTATGGGGAGAAGGCAGGAACGGGGTACTGATTGAGAGTGATCAGCCATGATCGCATTGAATGGCGGTGCTGGCTCGAAGGGCTGAATGGCCTACTCCTGCACCTATTGTCTATTGTCTATTGAACTGAGGATTGGTGCTTAACGTTTAGAGGATGTATTTGTTCCTGAATTAAGTTACTCCAATTACAAAACTTTTGGCTACAATCAATCCCAAGTTTTACTCTACATTGCTAAAACCTTAGAGAAATTGCAGATAAAAAACAGATACAAAGCAATTTTCACGTGGCATTTCCCACACTTTCTTTTTGTGTAAATGGATGCTGCAATTGGGATAACCAATGTAGGTTAATTATTCTGGATCTTTTCACTTCCACAAGCTTCCCTGCTAGTATACACTAAATTTCATCAGAAAGTTCCGACTGTATCAAGCTACACAATGGTAATTCTGCTCAGCCAACATGTACCAAAATATACCAAGTACAGTGTGGAACTCTATCCCTAGTCTCTTTTTTTTACCCTAACCCAGAATCTCATGAGTTCTTTCTGCAAAACCAACACCATCCCAACATTTCCTCAAGTCTGGATTTTCATTGCACAGGGAAATGCAGGTTTCAGAACTTTATTTGTTATACAAAACTACTTGCTTAGGGCCTGCAAAGTTTCTTAAGACCAGAAGACAGAAGAACAGAATTAGGCTATTCGGCCTATCCAGTCGACTCCACCATTGAATCATGACAGATCTATTTTCCCCTCTCAGCCCCATTCTCCTGCCTTCTCCCTGTAACCTTTGATACCCAATTTACATCCAATTAACTATTCTTCATTTGTGATATTGTAAATGGGCAAAAATGATGGTCAAGATCTCATACAATAAATGAGCAAAAAAATAGTTAAAAGTAAGCGTGTCCCTAATAGAATGATGTGTCCAGATCATGTATGGTAGTATGTCTACCATATCAAATAGCAGCATGTGATATGTAAATACAATCTGAGCCATGTGATCAGCCAGAATGAGAATGCAATCTATCACCTGAAAAGTAAATTGTAGTTTAATTAACAAAATCTCAAAAGATACCAAAAAAGACTCAAAGACTTGCACTCTTCACTAACCTGCTGATGTAGCTTTTCTGTAGGAAAGAACTGTAGATGCTGGTTTAAATCGAAGGTATACACAAAATGCTGGAGTAACTCAGCGGGAAAGCCAGCATCTCTGGAGAGAAGGAATGGTTGGCGTTTCGGGTCGAAACGTCACCCATTCCTTCTCTCCAGAGATGCTGCCTGTCCCGCTGAATTACTCCAGCATTCTGTGTCTACCTTCGATGTACCTTTTCGGATCCTTGTCAGAATCAAAACTCCTTGGCTTCCCAAAAGTAAATATTTGCATCGGTGGGGGGAATTTATATTAAGAATATACTATATTAAGAATAAAAATAGCTGAGTTCTAACACCTGCTCACCACCTACGGATTCTTGCCAGAGAATGTAGGGTTTATATATGTAGGGATGATATCATACAGAAGAATTATACCTTTGGGCAAGGAACCATAGACCAAAGGCAAATTATACATATATGGGAGAAGAGAAAACAAAACAATTCCGGCTTTGAACTGCATGATGGTATGCCAAATGTCTAGTCAAGGAGCAGAGGCACACACTGTTCCCATGTAAGGCAGTAACCACACAAATCTCCCAAATGCACCTGCAAATTCTGCACTCACAGTTTCCACATTGGCTAATGTGTCTAAGTATGTGGAGTGCAATCCAGAAAATGTCGCCACCCAGCATCAACACATTGAAAACATCTGAAGGAGAATCAGGAAACCACAGTCCGTACACTCACACAGCCCAGTCAATGGGAAACAAACACAGTCCGAATAAGGGTTCCTTTTGTGCTCGCTCCAACTCCACCCAAAAGAAAGGATATTTCTGGCATGTTTTTCCTTCACAGCAACTTCCTGTGCGTTAATGGCCTTATTGATGCTGACGCTCTGCAAAAAAAAAAAGAGAGATCAAATCTTTCTCAAGGAATGAATACCAGTAAAATAATTAAAAAATAGAGCAGCAGAACAACATGGATGCTAGAAATGTGAACAGAAAAGACCATTAATTCTTCGGGTCTGATGGAAAATCAATGATCTGAAACATCATCTCTATTTTCTCTTTTCATAATATTATTTAATTAGCTGAGCATTTCCAATATCATCTGCATAAAAAATGCAGGTGTTGTTGCAATCTTTTATTTAAATCTGTCATACAGTCGTGCAATCGTTACAGCAAGGGCAGTGTGTGGCCCATCGAGTCTTCACAGCGCTCTGTAGAGCAACCCATACACTCCCATTGCCCCACAATGTCCCTGAAAGACATTTTTCTGAAAGAAAGTTTATTTCATTCAAAAGTCTATGGATTTAGTTTTATATTCATTATGGAAGTTGCCACTTTCACTACAGCTAGTTCCAAGTACCACTGTCTGAACATGCACTCACACTTTCCCTTGCCCATGTTAAATTTGTATACCCTCGTCTTTGCACCATGAGCTATAAGGAACAGTTTCTTAAACTCTATGATTCAAATTCACCAAAATAACTACCTCCCATGAAGACTTCATGCCTCTGCTCTTTTAGTAATCTTAGTAATCCTTGTGAACTGTGGTGTATAATCCAGCTATCTGATTATTACTTATAATCAGAGAACCGGATTATACTCTCCGCATCCTGCTGGTAGAAAGTTTGACGCATTGCTTCAATGGAATGAATCGAACTGCTATAGAAAATGGCCAATGTCTCCTTTATGCAATTTTGCTTGCCAAAAGAGTACGTTTGGGGCCATCCTGATTACGTTACAAATACCAGGCTGCTCAGCAGATTTAACCATGTCTTTCTTGTCGCTGCAATCAATACAATGTCTTGGATGGAGTTTATGGAAAAACCCAGACCAGGAACTGTGGCAAAAGCTACAAGCATTTTAGTGGGCGAGGGAAAGAGATGTACTCAACAGAAGCTATTGACTGCATTAATTCCAGTTCCTGTTCATTCTGGGTAAGGAAATGAGCACTTCAGGTACAAACTGATCAAGAGTGGTTTGGATACATGTTAGCAAATTACCACTGCAGCTTGGACTAATAACATACAGCTCATAAAGTGGGTAAAACAAGATTAAAAGCTGCATCCTGTCGAGGCGCCTCAACATTAAGCAGAGGGCTGACACAAATTATGCCAATGAAGAGGCAAGAGAAATAGAAACATTAAAATCTTTTCAATAAATAGCTTCAAAATAGCCTGTAGTGTTGAAAACGTCTGATGAAATACAAACATAAATTAAGCCAAGAGTAAACCTTTGCAGTATAAACTATTTAATTTCAAATGTCATCTGAAGTAATCCAAGCCCTTGGATGAAAGCCAGGCTGAAAAAAATATTTTCTATGCAAAATAACACTTGAGAGTCAGTGACTGATCACAAAGCAATGACTGCATGTTGATATGTAAACAGCACAATCCCCATCACCACTGGAGGTGAAAGGCCACAACTGAAAAAGCAACTGCATGCAGACCACTAAATACACCAATGAGCCAAAACATTATGACCACTGACAGGTGAAGTGAATAACATTGATTATTCTGTTACAATGGCACCTGTCAAGGGGTGGGATATATTAGGCAGCAAGTGAACAGTCAGTTCTTGATGTGTTGGATGCAGGAGAAATGGGCAGGGGTAAAGACCTGAGCGACTTTGACAAGGGCCAAATTGTTATGGCCAGACTATTGGGTCAGAGCATCTCTGAAATGGCAAGGCTTGTGGGGTGCTCCCGGTCAGCAGTGGTGAGTACCTACCGACAGTGGTCCGAGGAGGGACAGACCACAAACCGGCAACCAAGGCTCATCGATGCGCAAGGGCAACGAAGGCTATCCCGTCTGGTCCGAACCGACAGAAGGTCTACTGCGGCAAAAGTCACAGAAAACTTTAATGGTAGTCATGGGAGGAATGTGTCACAATACACAGTGCATCGCACCCTGCAATGCCCATGATGACATAATGTTTTGGCTCATCAGTGTACACTTAGCCAGTACTGTGTGCAATGCGCTTAGGTTGCAATGCAACACAGCATCATGATACGGACAACGTCCTTCATTCCAAATTAAATATCCAACTTCCCAATCTTTTCACTGTCCACATAATGGCTTAGTGTGAACAGGACTGCCTGCAGGTCAAGCACAGACAGGTCTACTTAGATGCAAACATGAACTAAACCTATGACAAACCTTAGTAGTATCAATGATTCAAGTATACATGCCAACAGAAATAAAGCCTTTTGACAAAATGCATTATTTGTCTGAAAAATTGGAAAGTCAATCCAACTCAGATAACAAACAAAAGACAGTTCTGTCATATCAGAATGTAGCATGGTCAAAGTACGTGTCAAAACCAACCATCACTTCCTGCAAAGGGCCGGATATCAATAGTCCATGAAGCACCAAACTGACCACATTCCACATTACCATTGCATATGAAAGCCCATTCCTCATCATGACCCGAGTTGGAATTTCCCGCCCTTAATGTTGGCTGGCAGCCTCCACCATTCAGTTATCCAGTTCCAGCAACAATTTTGGTGCAACTGAATATCTCAATGGTGAGAGGCCTATGAATCAGGATGACCCCAGGAAGAGCAAACCTGGGTTTGTTAAGGGTTACCAAGGGTGCGAGCAAATTTGGTGAATGGTGCCCATATAATTGTTTGCCCAAAAGACCAGCTAACAAGGCTGTTTGTGAGGGAAACAATTGAATGAAGGCAGAAGCAGCCCTAATTAAAAAAAATATTTGATTGAATTTTTCAAACTTCTGCTTCTTCCAAGATGATTGGCATTGAAACATTGTGATATCTCTCAGTGGTGCAGGAGTGTTTCTTGAGGGTGCATGGCAGGTGTGATGCTATTCCCCACTGCAACAAGGGCACAAGCGAGCAATGTCACCAGGGCTTTATACGGAAATCGTATGAGGGCCAGGCACATCCACCCCCCCTCCCAACTCCCTGTGTCGAGTGACATGGACTGTGATCACACTGGGGCCGACTTGTTAATCCAAGAGATCGAGGGGCTGCAACTATCAGTGAGTTATAGAATCACCACTGTCTTTCAACATTCAAGACAATAACAAACTATTTTTCTTTACTAACGCAAATAATGGACCATTAATGAGGCAAAGACAAATGAAAGTACTTGAGTTAAATTGTTGAAGGAGAACAGTGTCAAGGAATCTGTCAAGGAATTTGACACCAGAAACCGACAATAGGAACAATGATGAGGACTTAACTGTAAAGAACTAGACAATTTTACATGGCATGAGGTGACCTAGCTTCCACTCCACACTGCAAGCCAAAAATATTCTTTAAACATGCCTTATTGAGTAACACGTTCATAGATTGGGCTGCACTGTAATATCTTTAGTGATGCAATAAAGCAACAAATACCATGGAGACTGAGGATTACTGAGGATTACTGTCGCTGGTGCGGCTCGGCTGCGGGACTTAACATCGCCCGGTGCGGCTCGGCTGCGGGACTTTACATCGCTGGTGCGGCTCGACCACGGGACTTAGCTGCGCAAGGCTTGGTCGCGGGGCCTTTCATCGCCCGGCTCGGCCGCGAGACATTTCAGCGCCCAGTGCGATTCGGCCGGGGGGACTTCCATCCCCTTGCGGGGACTGTGTGGGTCGGTCGGGGACGAGCTGTCTGTCCGTGGACGTGGGGAAGAGAGTGGAAGTTTTGTTGCCTCCATCACAGTGAGGGGGTGTTTGGAGTCACTGTGATGGACGTTTGTGTTGGGGCTATGTGTCTTGTGTTCTTTTTTTCTATGACTGCTATGTAGTTTCGTTCGGTACTTCGGTACCGAATGACAAATAAAGCTCTGTTATACTGTTATACTGTTATACAGAAGCAGAATTATCCTGATTGTCAACGTGGCAAAGGCATACATCAAAATAGTCCCTTTGGCAATAGAGAAAGGAAGGGTGATGTTGGGCAGCCCACATAATAGGTGTGTATCACATGGAGGAGGTTATTACTGATTTCATGCTGACAGAAGGTTATCCATTCAAATTGTCAAATCGATCTCTCTCAACAAATGTTATCTGAGCTGCTGAGTATTTCCAGCATCTTCTATCCTTTTCAGATTTCCAGTGTTTAATGTATTTCACTTTAGTCTTGGCTAATCTAGGGACCAGGGGTTAGAGCAGGAATAAAAAAATAGTTCAGGCATGGTTTGGTCTTGTCAGGAAATTTAGCTTCAAACATCACTAAAGCTACGAGCAAAGATATGAAGCATTAAAAAAATGATGAAAGTGATTGCCCTTGGCATCAATAAAGCATTTGTCTGAGTTAGCGTCCAGGAGCCTTTGTACAACTGAAGAATTGGGAATTAAAAGAGAAATTCTCCAATGATGAAGTTACACCTGACAAACTCAGATGCATGGGGTCATCAGAGAGTAATTTCAGCAATAGAACAAATCATCTTTTAAGCTTCATTAGCAATCTTAACTCAGTCATAAAGTTAGAAGTGAAAATGTTCACTTATCATTTCTCAACAGTCATTTACAGCCACATAGATAATGTAGTCATCCAAGGTCACATGTCTTACATCTGAACAACATTCAGAAATTGGTTGATAAATAGCCATAACATTCACACCAAGCAGTGACCATTTCTTAGTGAATCCAACCATCTGTGCGAGATTTTCTTTGACAATGCGCGAGTTAATTTTCCACTACTGTCCAAAACTTATCTGGATCAATGCAAATGTTGTTGCTACTACTGCAGGTTAAGGTTCCATACTCAAATTAACTTTCTAAAGCCTTTCCACTATTTAAAGGCTTAATTAGGTGAATGGTGGAATACTCTACATTTGCACAGCTGAGTGCAGCTCCAATAATTGTCAACTAACACAAAAATATTCTGGACTCGTCTGTCCACTTTACAGATACACCACTCACCATTTTAATCACTTCAACGCCAATGCTCTCTTGTTGCAGTCCATACCAAGTGCAAAATACACTACTTTAACTCACCAAAACTTCATCAACATCAACTCCCAAATTGAATACATCAAATGGACATCCAGATGGGCAAAGCCAGATGACATAATGGTAGAGACACATGGAACTGCAGATGCTGGTATACCAAAAAAATAAAACAAATGCTGGAGTAACTGAGCATGTCAAGAAGCATCTCTGGAGAACATGGACAGGTGACGTTTCAGATCCAGACGCTTCTTCAGACTGATGGTGGAGAGAGACAGCTGGAAGAGAGGTGGGGGCAGGACAGAGTTTGGCAAGTGAAGGGTATACCACTTACTATACGTTCCTGAGATCACACATCAAGCTGCGATGGAAAGATATAGAAGGTGTTTCAGTATAACTTGTGGAACTCCCTCCCTCACCACATTGCAGAAATAACTCTCATAAATAACTCCAGCAATTCAAGTAGTTCATTGCCAGCTTCTGTACAGCAATTAGTAATGGGACAATAGCTTTTGGCCATGCCATCAATGCTGAATCCTACAAAAGAATAAAAAAGATAACGATTTCAACTATCCTGAAATAGTGAACAGTCACAATTAGATTTGTTTCTCTCATCTCATCAATCCTCTAGTCATCTTGGCATGGTTTAGGCTTGTGTGAAAATATTGAAACTGGATACATTGGCTGTTCTTGCACAAGAAGAACCTACAGCCCACTGTGAAGCGCTGTCTTTCAGCAGAAGACAGACAAGTTTGGAGAGAGGACATTTTAGAAACTTAATGTTGTTGGCTGTCAATGCTGGAAAGGGTCCACTCAATGTATGGTATGATATCAGAAGACCCAATTAGTTTTAATGAAAAAGTGGCATAGGGAAAAGAGTCCATCTGGAAATAGACTGTAATAAAATATTTATTGGTCACCGAATTATACGTTTTATTAAATTTATCATATTTTGTTTTATTGATGACTCAAGCAACATTCCACGGCCTATAAAACATCCCACTTTTTTCTCTAGGTAAGACTACAGTGAAGATCTCTATTCCATTTCTTGATAGATGAAAAATTCCCACTTTGACCACTGATCAAGGTGGTAAAAAGAGGACCCATGTAAATGACCTTTCCCGTGATAGACAATAAGGCAAAGATCCTGGAAAACACAGGGATAGTGAAAGCTGCAAATAGCTTTTTGGTACACTTATCCATTTACGTTTTAAATTACAGGATAGAACCACCTACCCTTGACATTCAATGATATCACCTTCACTAAACCTCCCACTGTCAATATCTTCAGGGTCAACTAATGATAAGAAATACAAATGAACAGGTGGAAGAACACTGTGACTGCAAGGGTACTGCAAGAGACTGCACTTCCTGAAAACACCACAGCAATTACACTATTCGTAGGAGATACACGCTGCAAACACTGAGCCGGTGGTCGAGGGGTGAATGTAATGACTGGATAGAGTGCCAGTCAATTCCATAAACAGGGGAACACCACCACAATGTCCAACTGTTGGCTGCCAATTATAAAACTCTGCACCCAATAGCATTGCAGTAGTTTCATCACAAGGGCTAGTGTTTCAAGATGTGTAGCACAGAACTGCAGATGCTGGTTTAAACCGAAGATAGACACAAAAAGCTGGGGTAACTCAACGGGTCAGACAGCATCTCTGGAGAAAAGGAATAGGTGACATTTCGGGTCGAGTCTGAAGAAGGGACTCGCCTTTGTCGTTTACTCAGCCCATATGCAAATCACACCCCCTCCTCACCTGAATCTGCCTGTCACTTACCTGGCTATGCCCCAACCCTACCTCTCATTTCAAGCTTTCTACTCCCTACTCCATCAGTCTGAATAAGGGCTCAGACCAAAACTTTGTCCATTCCCATCAGGTGCTGTCTGACCCACTGAGTTCCTCCAGCACTTGTGATTTTTTGCTCAAAATTCCTGCAACTGCAATCTCATATTAGCAGATCTTAACCCAAGGGACAGACATTAACATTTATTTATAATGCATTAATTTTTGGTCTGCCGACACACCTGCCAAAAAGTCCATCTCTATTGCCAGTTTCTTGTTATCTTCCCAAACTTCTGCACACACTTACAATTATTTAGATGTGAATTTCATTCTGAGTATATAAAATTGGCAATGTTATTTGAACAACAGATAGCAAGTTCACATAGAGATAGTGTCTGAAACAATTTGAGCAGTTTAATTGGCTTGTTTCCTTATGTTTGCTGGTTGATAATGGTTTTCTGTCTTCTGGCTGTTCAAATATTGGAACTAAATGTCTACTTCCACAGTTGTGATTGCTTTTTGTCCTTTGTTGATGTGAAAAATTAATTTCTAAGCATGACAGAGGGGTGGTGCAGATTTAAATTTCTGGGCAAGAGATTGGAGGACATGAGGAATCGAGAAATTATGATCTGTAAATCTGTTAGCAGGGGTGAAAGAACCAGAGACAATTAGGCTCTTAAAAGTGGATTGTACAATCATTAAAGAGAATCATTTGCAGTGCTATGGGCTAAAAAGTAACAGGGTAAACAATCAATGGGATTGCTGATGAATGACATAATGAGTTGAATGGCTTTCCCCGATGTCATAGCGAACTTACGACCATATCCCTTCTCAACACCACAAGTAGTACAAAATGCATGACTGAAGTATTTGAAACCATATTTAGCCACATGTCCAACTAAGGGTCCATTGCAGCCTCCTCCTAAGGTATCCTGTGGCACACAAGCCAGCCTTCAGCCATTACAATTTAGTCAGTATGGCATCAAAAAGATCTGAGATCTTTGGATCTATCACGGTATAAGTTCTCTCAACAACCCAACTGTCATGCCGATTTTTTTTTCTGGATGAGCTGCAATGCAAATGAACAAGTTGCTGCAGCAAAATTCCAATACAGGCATCTATCCAAGAAAGCAGGATTGTTCAATAATGTTTGCTCTCGGGTTCAATCTTGATCTTGGGTACTGTGCGGAGCTTGCATTTTCCCTCAATGACTGTGTATTTCTCCTGGACATACTGGTTATCTCCCACACTCCAAAGATATTCTGGTAGATAACTAGCTTCTTCAAGTTGTACCTTAGTGTTGGCTTCAGCGAAAAGAATCAAAGGGAGGCTGGCATGCAACTGTGAGAAAGAATAATTTGCAGCAGTATACGGCAATATGGGGAAGGGTAATGCAATTAACGGGATTGCTCCCATGAGGGTCGACATAGACCAGATGGGGCCAAATGGCCTCCTTCTGGGCTATTAGATAATCCCAAATATTCATTTTCCCTATATTTTATTCCAGATCTATGGCATCCAGCGTTTTTCAGTAATTTCAAATACTAATCCTGCTGCCCTTTTTCTAATCATCAGGAGCCACAAGAAGCTTCTTCACGTACCATTACCACCCTATTTTCCTTTATGCTGTGACTATTTTGGTCATTCAACCTTTCCTCTCCTCCTCTTATCCTCTTATCATATTTTCGTTACTCCTCCCCTTCTCCTTTGCAACTGAAACACTTGCCAATAATGATACAAGAATACTGATCTAAAACGTTGACCGTTTTTACACTCTCCACTTATGCTGATGGGTCTGCTGAGGATTTCCAATTTGTTTTTATGCCAGTTCCTTTGGCCAAGTTGTGAAGCCACCAGCAGGTCAGAGGTAGGCCAGTGTTTGAACACTGATAGAGCAACTTAACTCCCTCCAATTCCAAGCCTTTCTATGTTAGGAGGCTATCCAGTTTACCACCCGGGTGAAATTTACCCAACTGAATGTTCGCTGAAAATAGGGTTGCCAACTTCCTCATTCCCAAATACAGGACAAGGTGACGGCACCCCACTCACACAGCCAGCAGCCACGTGCTCCCGTGCCACCAATGGCGGCCGCCCGGCCCGCCATTGTCCCTTCTTTGGGAGTGAGGAAGTTGGCAACCCTACTAATACGGGACAAGGGCGGTCCCATACGGGACAAACCAATTTAGCCCAAAATATGAGATGTCCCGGCTAATACGGGACAGTTGGCAACCCTAGCTGAAAACTAAATGCCCAAGCTGAATATCCTCTAAATGCCCAAGCTGAAAACTAAATGCCCAAGCTGAATTGCAAACAAGGTTGGGTCAAATCATTCCCTTTCTCATCTGTATGGTGAAGACGATTACACACAGCAGAGATTGAACTTGGGTCAGTCCTACGCTGTGCAATAATGGAACTGTTCTCTCTAAATCCCTTTTGCACTGAGGGCAGACGCAGCTGGATACATGTTTGTGAACAAACAGTGAGCAAAAGAAACAAGCTGCTTGGAACATTTACCAATTAGTAAATGGTACTGTGGAGGCTAGGAGCAATGTCTCTCATGGATGTGATTCTTCTTCAGGAAGGCTGGAATTGGAGGGTTAAATTCCTCTGTCACTCTTCAGCCACTGGCCTCCTCGTGACCTGCTGGTGGCTTTACAATGTGGCCAAAGGAACATAGCAATTGTACGGTCCCAAAACCAGCACCACAAGTCACCCGCATGCTGACAAAACAATAAGCTTGAGCTTTCCAGCGATGACAACATCTGGCATTTCTTCAAAATCAATTTTGGATGCAAGGCATTCCTGCAGTCTATATCTCATATGTTCAACACAGCAGGAACAGCACGAGTGGAACAGGAAATTCAGTGGTAACAAATGCATCCAGAAATGCTTGCTTGAATATCAGTTCAATAAATCAAAAGTTCACATACCTCGGTCACCGTGAAATTCCTGGTTCTCAGAATGTTGCATCCTCATTGCAATTTCTTTGTTTGGATCAAAACAGTTCACAATGCCTTTTCCCACTTTAACATAAAATCCTGCTTGGTAATTTATAATGAGTGTATAATTTTTTCTTCTTACTTTATCTCTATTAGTGTCTTCACTGCCCCAGAAGCAGATAGGTCACTGAGTCAGAGTCATACAGCATGGAAACAAGACCCTTCGGCCCAACTTCTCCATGTCGACTAAGATGCCCCATCTATGCTAGCCCCACATGTCTGCATTCGGCCCATATCCCTTTAAACCTTTCCTATTCACGAACCTGTCCAAATGTCTTGCACACGTTGTTCTAGTACCTTAAATGTTGTTATAGTTTAAGTGAATAAACAATTTTTACTACACTGCCATACTTCATGCCTGTCTCAGCTAATATGTGATGGAAACATTCAGCTATGGCTGCTGCCTTAAGACCTGACCATTCCAACTTACTCCTAGATATCTCCCATGTTTTTCCCTCTGCAGGTTCCATCACATCCAGAATCTAATTGCAGCATAAATGCAGTGCTGCTAATCTGTATGTTTTTTTTCAGCAAGGCCTTGATACTAGAATGAACATTTTCATTTCCAAATTATTTCATAATCTTCTCACTTCATATCCTCATTCTTTGCCTTACAATTGCCTGAAATATCTGCATTCATACTATTCTGGATTCTCGCATGACAGTGAATTTACCTTCACTGCCAAGGTACAAAGTAATGAAATTCTGTTCCACTTCAATATTTCCTTCTTCAAGATATTCCTCAAAATCACTTTTGTGTCCAATATAAAATCTGATACAGTGATTGGAAGGAATAAAGTATGCCCTCACACTTCACAGCATCACCCGTTCTATAATTTCATCCATATATCCTTCATGTTCTCTCTAGACAGGAGTCACTGCAAGGTAAAACGGCATAAAGGACGTGATAGCAGCAGAATTAGGCCATTTGGCCCTTCAAGTCTACTCCGCCATCCAATCATGGCTGATCTATCTCACCCTCCTAACCCCATTCTCCTGCCCATAACCCTAGGACACCCGTATTATTCAAGAATCTATCTATCGCCGCCTTATGTGGCCTTTAGTTGTAACATTAGATATCCCTCATTTGCCCAAAGGGTATGTTAACCAATAGCCCCTTCTCATCTTCCACCATGCACCAGAACATTCAAGTCAGCAAAGAGAAAGGATAAAATCTAAGACTCAACTAGCAGTGAAGATGCACAGATTTAAATTCCCATCTCTCCATTTAATATTCTAAAAATGGCAACCAAAAAAATTTACATCCACTAATAACACTGAGATAGCATGCCCCGGTTGATCAGACAGCAAAATAAAATGAAATGAATGCATTTAAAATTGCAACAGTCTGTCAATTCAAATTACATGTAATTTTGAAAATTATTAGACCATTCTCTCAGCTGAAAGTCAGACTTACTTAGCCAAGCCACTGTTGTTACCACCGTGTAAATTAAAATGACTAGAATACGCAAGTAATTTGCATTTTTCATCTCCATTTCCAGAAGGCACTGCTCCTCACTTGAAATTGTTTCTTAGCCACAGGCTGCCCTCCGGTACTCTTTCCAAATGGCATTCTTACAGCGACAGAAAGTGAATGGCGAACCTTCAGTTTCTACATGTCCAACACAACGCCTCAATGCCTGACAGCATCCATCGGAAAACTTTGTGAAACTAGCTTGATTCATTTAAAAAGGTTGGGAAATCTGACGTTGCACGTGCAGATCCCTAAAAATTAATTCTCAAAGGCAGCTTTTGATGGCAAAATTAAAAACCTGACAACCTCATCACCCAAAGTCTATAGCATTTCTTTTCAAGAAGTCACAGCAGTCAGAAGTGACGTAACAGTTAGAGCTCCTGCTGCACAGCTCCAGCGACACAGAAATAATCCTGATGTCAGGTGTTGTCAGCCTGACCTTCCACTGGGTCCTCCAGTATGGTCCCAGGTCTTAAACAGGTAAGTTAATTGTAAATTGCCCCAGTGTAGTTCAGGGGAATTGCTGGGATGGGGAAGATTTGATGTCCACATAAGAGAGAATATATTACAAATAATGGGACTGACGAGGATGATCTAAAATCTGGCATAGACCCAATGGGCAAACAATCTTCCATCTCTGGCATCATGTCAAGCTTCCATTCTTATTAATGGCGAGTTAAACCTCCATAAATCTCATGTGGTCTACGAAGATTCACTCGCCCCATCACTACGTATACTGCAAACATAGCTGTGGAATGAAATGTAGTGGGAGGGAGTTTGACCTCATGATGGTGTAAGTTCCCAGCTCAGTCGTGCTTACTGCAGCTTGCGACAATGTGACTGTTGGAGTTCGTTTCCTGTGGGCATGACAGAGGCTTCAATGCAGCTGAAACGCGAAGTGAAACAAGGAGAGCCAGCTACATCCACCAGGCAGATTAGGTATGAATGCTGAAGACTTTTGTTTCGAAGCATGAATATCAGCCTTAGGCTCATTCTACAGTAAGTTCAGGGAATGCTGAGTCTCCCAATTAAGTCACAGTATCAATAGATTTGTTTTAAAAAGAACTGCAGATGGATGATTTATACCAAAGATGGACACAAAATGCTGGAGTAACTCAGCTGGGCAGGCAGTATCTCTGGACAAAATGGATAGGTGACGTTTCGGGTTGGGATCCTTCTTCCGTCTCTGAATTCTGAGTCTGAAGAAGGGTCCCAACCCAAAACGTCACCCGTCTATTTTCTCCAGAGATGCTGCCTGACCTGCTGAGATACTCCAGCATTTTGCCAATATCAATAGATTTTGCTTTGGTATGTGACATAGTCGCATTTCATAGGAACATAAAATATAGGTGGAGTAGGCCATTCAGCCCTTTGAGCCAGCACCGCCATTCAATATGATCATGTCTAATCATCCAAAATCAGTACCCCTCATTTAAAAAAAAGAGGGTGTTCGTGCATAACCTCTGCATGCTCCCCATCAGAGATTCAAAGTGTTCAATCTGGCTCAAGGGCAAGGATCCCTCGAGTTGGTGAAGATTCGTTCCCCTTCAGAACTATCCTTAAAATGCTTCCTCTGCCCTCCGAGAAATCTCATCACAGAGTTTGGAGCAGAATGCTTGTTATTGCCAGAGCCTTATGTCAGCTAGGTGGACAACGATGCCCACCCACCAGAGCTGGTTCAGCATGATAAGAACCTCAACTATCCTGGAAGAGCACTGACAATCAGAGGTGCACTGGACTAGATGATGAAATTCATGATAATTGCCTTCATGTTGGGATGACTCTCAATATATGGAAAGTGATCCACGTTTTCCACCTCCAATACTATACCTATGAATATAATCATTGCAAATTATCAAATCGCAAGCGTTTGTACACTGATCCACAGGAAATCTTCCAAAAAAATGGAATGAAATTCCTGTGCAGTTGGCACAGACTATTGCACCGATAGGGATAAGTACACATCAGTGGGAGGATGCGATGTGAATCATAAACGCTGGCAAAAAATCAGATGGGCTGAATCACTCATTTTAATTCATGTGAATTTGGAGTAATCTGAGATGAGATGAGACTAAAAGCACTCTAATTAGTCTGCTCCTAGACTGATAAGGCACGGACTGCGATGAAGTATGGAAGCAGCACTCCTGAGTATCACTTACTAAACAGCAACGTGGTGCGCGTGTCAGCGTAGAACAGGATCAATTGCAACTCCTCCCATGGTTAAAGAGTCAGCCCAGACTCTGGCAATACAATGTCAGGAGGCTTGTGGAGTTGGAATATACACCACAAAGGTCACACAGAAACTAACATCTCCTGAATTTTAAAAAAAAATCCATGTTCAGACAGGAAGCCAAAAACAAAATGTAACCTGTACTTCAACTTCCTTCAATAAGAAGTGTTACCCTGGAGAGGGAATAACAAGAGATGAGTGCTTCTTACAAAAATGTCAGGCTGTGCAAATCATAAGCATGTGTAATTGCTTAAGTGGAGACAGTCATGAAAATAAGTCAAGAGGGCAGCCCAGCAAAACCTGACAGTTAAAAAACCCACAGAAGACTGACTGACCAAATGTCACCTGGCATAACCACATTGTCTTTTTACCGTGGGTTGACCACACAAATTGATCAAAGCCACTCCGAACCAGCTGTTAACAATTTTGTTTGAGCAAGTTTAAAGAATCAAATGTATTGTGGATGTGGCACAACAGAATTGCACATAATTAGCAATTATTTAGGAATACCATACAAGATCACAAGGATGCCTGGTTTGGGGAAAATCAGTAACACAAGTCCAGCAGATTTATTTTATGGAATTGGAGTGAAAATGCCTTACAGGAGTTCTACTCTGCATCTAAAGATCCTGCAGTAGAAGACGTGGTAGTGCCTGCTTTAAGCTCTGGGTGGTGAAAACTGAAAATTATTCCAGATATCACTACACAAATTTTGCTCCTCCAGTGGACACAACACGGCTCTGATGTGGAGGGTGATTTGCACCGTTGCATGGTGGATGCATCTGCCCCACTGAACTTTTTGTCCCTTCAGCTGAAATCTGACCAGATATTATCAGCGATTGTTTCGCTGAACACCTCCGCTCAGTCTGCCTAAACCTACCTGATCTCCAGATTGCTAAATACTTTACCTACCTCTCCCATTCCCCCACTGACCTTTCTGCCTTGGACATCCTCCATTGTCTTAGAGTGAGGTCCAGCACAAATTGGAGGAAGAGCACCTCATATTTCGCTTGGGCATCTTCAAGGTTTCAAGATCAATTTATTGTCACATGTACCACTTAAGGTGCAGTGAAATTTGAGTTACCATACAGCCATACTAAGTGAAAAGCAACAAGACACACAGCCACATAAAATAAAATTTAACATAAACATTCACCACAGCAGATTCCACGTTCCTCACTGTGATTGAAGGTAATAAAGTTCAATCATCTTCCTCTTTGTTCTCCCGTGGTTGGGGCTGTTGAACCATCCGCAGTCGGAGTCCCTGATCAAAGCCCCCACGGCCAACTGTCCGAAGCCCTCGCGTCGGGATGATCGAAACTCCCGCGTTGAGACGGTTGAAATTCTCCGCGCGGCATGGTGCTCCCGAGTCAGCCTCTTCTTAGACCGCAGGCTCCACGATGTTAAAGTCCACAGGCCCCGTGGTTGGAGCTTTCTACAGTCAATCCCCGGCAAAGGGATCGCAAGTTCCGCGATAATAAAGACCGCGCTGCGCCCGCGGCATGAAGTGCTGGGCCGGTCTCCAGGAAAGGCCGACAAAACAAGGAACACCAAAACATACTTTTAACACATACTTGAAATAACAAAAACAGAAGAAAGGACAGACAGACTGTTGGCGAGGCAGCCAGTGCTGGTGGCGCCACCCCGGTCTTACACCCCAGCGGTATGAATATTGACATCCCTAACTTCGTGACACTTGCTTTCCCTGTCTCTCCATCCCTCCCCCTTCCCAGTTCTCTGACCAGTCTGACTGTCTCCCTGGTTCCATTTTATCTCTGTTTGCTTTGTGGTCACCTTATCCAAGCTAACAATGATCCATTCCCCCTTTCCTTGAACATTCTTCTCTTTTAATGTCTCGTTTTGACACCTTTCCCCTTCCTTATCTCTGTGTCTACCTCTCCCCTGACTCAGTCTGAAGAAGGGTCTCGATCCGAATCATCACCCATTCCTTCTATCCAAAGATGCTGCCTGTCCCGCTGAGTCACTCCAGCATTTTGTGTCTATTTTCGGTGTAAACCAGCATCTGCAGTTCCTTCGTACACATATATTGTATGCTGTTATTTAAGAATACAAAAAGGTCAAAACTACTCCAGAATTATGTACGCAGTGATTCCTCTGCAAAAAAAAACATTAAAAGGAAAGTGCAATATTTTGATGCTGCAGGCCGAATGAGAAAAACACAGGAAGACAATAGACAATAGACAATAGGTGCAGGAGGAGGCCATTCGGCCCTTCGAGCCAGCACCACCATTCAATGTGATCATGGCTGATCATTCTCAATCAGTACCCCGTTCCTGCCTTCTCCCCATACCCCCTGACTCCGCTATCCTTAAGGGCTCTATCTAGCTCTCTCTTGAATGCATTCAGAGAATTGGCCTCCACTGCCTTCTGAGGCAGAGAATTCCACAGATTTACAACTCTCTGACTGAAAATGTTTTTCCTCATCTCTGTTCTAAATGGCCTACCCCTTATTCTTAAACTGTGGCCCCTGGTGCTGGACTCCCCCAACATTGGGAACATGTTTCCTGCCTCTAACGTGCCCAACCCCTTAATAATCTTATTTCGATAAGATCCCCTCTCATCCGTCTAAATTCCAGTGTATACAAGCCTAGCCGCTCCACTTTCAACATATGACAGTCCCGCCATTCCAGGAATTAACCTAGTAAACCTAAGCTGCACGCCCTCAATAGCAAGAATATCCTTCCTCAAATTTGGAGACCAAAACTGCACACAATACTCCAGTTGCGGTGTCACTAGGGCCCTGTACAACTGCTGAAGGACCTCTTTGCTCCTATACTCAACTGCTCTTGTTATGAAGGCCAACATTCCATTGGCTTTCTTCACTGCCTGCTGTACCTGCATGCTTCCTTTCAGTGACTGATGCACTAGGACACCCAGATCTCGTTGTACGTCCCCTTTTCCTAACTTGACACCATACTGTTGCTGACCTTTACTGGAATGTAATGGAATGAATCAGTGAATCTCAAAAATATGAATTCATGGTACCAGATGCATGGAAAGAGATTAATTTCTTGCCGATAAAACTGCCAGGAAACAAAGGAAAATAGGCCTGGAATCAGAACAGATACACCAAAGGAAGAAACAATTCTGCCCAAAATCTTTGAACCAGCACTTCAAACAGTTAGTTCTGATTTCCTTCACTTTCCTAGCAAACTTGTAATCTTTTCTTCTTTGCACTCACTCAATTCTTTTTGAAGTTCAACAGTGAAATTTTATCCTTCGTTATTTCAGGCAGTCCATTCCCAATCCCAAGAACTCACATTAGCTCCAGATCGTTTACCGGTCAGCGTTCGCTGGTGAATTGTTCATCAGTCCTGGAAATCGTTTCTCCTTATTTATTCTACCAGAGGTCTTCGTGATTTTCAAAACAAAACTATCTAAGTGGGATGTCCAGTCCTGGCTACAAACATGTAAATGAGGCCAAACCAGTCCTTGAAAAGCCCACCCACCTACACAGAAGCAAATGTTAGGTTGTAGGCACTGGGAGAAGTCTGATGCCCTTCACAACGTATCTGTAGTTCACACTTCAAATACACCAGATCACTCACAGTAGGTTGCAATAATCAACACATACATACATTTTTATCCCCAGTTTTTCAGAAGATGGCAATAAATTGGAGTGAGATCAAACAGAAGGTGTGGCGAACGGGGGAACGGTCTCTTGAACATAACCACTTCAAACAAAAAGCTACGAGATACTCTAATCCTCTATTTGCTTCTGAGACATGCCTTTGGGGTCAAGGATGCATAGTCACCTTCCTCCACTGCATTTTGAAGAGTGGAAGATGCCTACATATGATTTCCTTAATCATAGAATGGCTAAAGCATATCAGCTACTACATGCACATGATAGTGAGAAACCTCAGTCCCTTAGCTCAACAGATTAACCACTGCCAACTGATATAGAAGTTGAGTTGGAGATTCATTTACTGCAAACAGCATTCATTTAATGATTTTGAAAATAAAATGAAAAGACAGTGAATTCCTCAAATAAGAATAATAGAAATGATAATCTCATAAGTTCAAAGGTCAGTCAGTTTATTGTCACATGTATCAATTAAGGTACAGCGAAACTCGAATGACCATACAGCCATACTAAAAAAAAGTAAAACAAGACACCAACTATGTAAAAGTTAACATAAACATCCACCACAGCAGATTCCCCACATTCCTCACTGTGATGGAAGGCAATAAAGTCTAATCTTCTCCCTCTTTATTCTCCCGAGGTCGGGGCAGTCGAACAATCCACAGCCGGCGATCGAAGCCTCCACGTTTGGGCGATCGAAGCTCCCGCGTCGGGGCGGTCGAATCTCCCGCGGCCTGGAGCTCCCGAAGTTGGTCTCTCACCAGGGACCGCGAGCTCCACAATGTTAAAGTCCGCAGGCTCCCACGGTTGGAGCTCCGAGGTCAATCCCCGACACTGATCGCCAGCTCCATGATGTTAAGTCTTGCAGGCTCACGCGGTTGGAGCTCCCAAAGTCGGTCTCCAGCAGAGGCCGCCAGCTCCACAATGTTAGGCCATAGTGTGGACGGTGTACAGAGATACGATATGGGGAAAAAATTGCATCTCCATCGAAGTAGGAGATTAAAAAAAGTTTTCCCCAGCCCCCCCCCCCCCCCCCCCCACACCCCACATAAAACAAACTAAAGAACACTAAAACATACATTTAACACATACTAAAAAACAACAAAGAAGGAAGGGACGAGACAGGCTGTTGGCGAGGTGGCCATTGAAGTAGTCCCTTCATCCTATTCTCCAGAGAGGTATCCAAATGCTGAGCAATTTAACTTCAAGATTTTTAAATGAACAAAGATTTTTCCTAAACATAAACAAACATCAGCAACAACAACCATGAAATAATCAGATTGTCTTAAAAATTCAAGTGTATGGCCAATAAAGAATGAAATTTGCCATCATCAGCTGAACTAACCTGAGCACTATTCCAAAGCCAGCCAATTGGGTTACATCTAGAAAGCCCCTGCAAAGACTGAGCCCAGCCCTTTCAATTCAGGGGACAATACAGGATGGAACTGACCTTCCAATCACATCCACAGCTAGTGAAGAAATAATCAACAACATGATGGGTTATTTCCAACAATGTCTGTTTTTACTCCAGAAATATTTTGAAGGCTATTGCATCCGTCCTATTTTATTTCAATTGCTAACCTGGTTTGTACACCTCATTGTCACCTTCCCCTCATCCAACAATGAATCATTCTACATTTCCTTGAACAGCATTTGATCTGTTATTTTCACACCTTACCCTTCCATATCTCTAGTTTCCCTCCCCCTTGACTCTCAGTCTGAAGAAGGGTCTCATCCCGAAACATCACCCATTCCTTCTCTCCAGAGATGCTGCCTGTTCCACTCAGTTACTCCAGCATTTTGTGTCTATCTTCGGTGTAAACCAGCATCTTTGGTCTAAGCCAGGCAGTTCCTTCCCACCCATTTACCACCTGTTTCTGACAACATTATTCCTGTTTGTCATTTAGCAATTGTCTTTCATCCTATCATATGCCTTCTCGCTTTATTTTAGCTCCTCTTTTCCCAGCCTCTGCACTTGTTTAAACCCATCTATATATCAGAATATTTCCTAGTTCTGGGACATAAACTCTATCTCCCCTTTTGAGATGTTGCCCAATAATCTATTGAACACATTCAACATTTTCTCTTTTTATTCCCACCATCAAACTAGTTGGGCCAAATTACCTGATTCTGTGCTGTAAATCCAATTAAATGATGGGCTGCCTGTCATTGGTAGGAAAGAGAGAGGTGTTGCAAAGAATCTAATATGCAATCATGAAAGTGATTTTTTTTCCATGCCGTGGTTGAATCCAAAATAGATTCTGTATTGAGTGCCAGAAGTTAAAATAAAATATGCAGAAGCAAAATAGTAGATGCCGTAAATCTGAACTAAAATCAGCAATTTCTGGAAATAGTCAGGAGGTCAGACAGCATCTGTGGAAAGAGCAACTGCTAATGTTTCAGGTCAACGATCTCCTATAATGCAAAGAAGTAGCACAACGTAAGCTCAACAAGCTGCACATGGCTCCCCACCAGAAACATTTACTGCCTTCTGGAGTCAAATGTGTTGCTCAAGTAATGTTGACAACATTGTGTACTTAGAAAATCCTCATGTAAATCATATTAAGCATTTCCAGAACTGTGGAAAGATAAATGGAAACGGGAAACAGAAATTGACTTTTTATCATCATAGTGAATATCTCAAAGGAAATTAAATGGATTATAAATAAATACTGATATTAAAGGATCAATGCAGGAATCCAAGGCCTAAAGTCCAAATGAGCAAGCGATCTGCATTTATCCAAGATCTTAAGCAGCAGAATATGGTTAAGATACAGCAGATCATAGCGCAGTGCATGGTTAATTAAATGTTACAAATGGAATAACTTGGAATGCAAAAAGAATGTTGGAAACAGAATGTGCTCAAGACATTCAAGAAGGTGGAATAATTCATTTCATGTTATGTGTAGTCAGAAGATGCAGACAATCTGATATAAAATTCAGTTCTGACACATGGTACAGGTTCTAATAATGAACAAAACAGATTTCATGCACGGAAATCTTAACTTTGAAAACTTAGTGTCTGGAGATTTAAACCGTATTTGTACATGTGTACACACTCTAAAAAAATATGGTCATCTATAAACTTCTTTATTACATATATCCTGCACTCATCTAGTTAATAATTCCCAAGATGCTCTACAGGAGTATATTCTGTCCAAAACTACACCTAATAACGGCAAGCCAAGGAGATATAAACAGTCCCTGGGTTACACAAGGGTTTTGTACTTCAAAACTGTCCATAAATCATTTTTCTTCGTAAGTCATAAACAGTTTCAACGATGGTTAATTATCATTTAGATAGTGTCTTTCCCTATGTGGTTACAAATAGTACAGAAACAGAATGTCCCATATTCGATAGTTCGATGGCCATAAAAGTATCAATGTATGTTATATTGTTTTATTAACAGAAGTGATTTGTCTTGCCAGTTTCCAAAGCAAATCTCTTAAGTGACCTGTGATGCACTAGTTGCTATGTTCTTAAAGACAATGTATCATTTTGATTATTGTGGGGAGGTTATATGTAAACACTTTTTTTTAATGGTTTTCTTTTGAACTAACTAGCGACTACCCTTATTCCATGACTCCCAAAGATATTTGCTTTCTGAAAACTATGTTTTCTGCCTTGAAAATCATTTAAAAACTTTATGGTGGAATTTACATGAGGTTGGTTTGACAAAACCAGGTCTTCATATCACAGGGATCCCCTGTATTAGGAAAATTGAGAACTTGTTCAAAATGAATGCTGCTGGAGATGCAGAATGATGTAGGATTGAGTAGAGTGCTTTACCGGAACAGTTCCGCTCTCGACCCAAGGCAGACTTGATCGAAATATGGGCCAGAGCTGACTACCTTCTCACGACATCAAGCAGCCAGGGAAAACTAAAATGAACAGACTACAAACAGAAAACATTCCAGTGGTTAAAGCCGCACCTTCCACAAAGGAAATTAGTTGTGATAATTACAGCCCTCGGATGTGGCCGCTGTAGATCCTCAGGACTATAAGCCCAATCATCTTCTCTTTCATCAAGGTCTTCCTTCCATCATAAGGTCAGAAGGGGGGATGCTGATCGATGGTCGCATAATGTTGACTTGCACTTGATCAATTCTAACTCCCTGTGGCATTCAATGGCATTACCATCACTGAGTTCCCCACCATCAATCTTTTGCGGCGGTCACCACTGAACACAAAGGCAGTTGGAGCAGCCGCATAGATTCTGTGGCCACAAAAGTAGATCAGAGAGGTTGGATATCCTGCAACGAGTTACACTTTCTGACACATCCAAGATCTTTCCACCACCTGTAAGGCGCGAGTCAGGAATGTAATAGCATGCAGACTGCTAGCCGAGATGAGCTCCAACAACACTCAAAGAGCTCTGCACCATCTGGGACAAAATAGCCCACTTAATTGCTAGATAACACACTTCCTAAATCACTTTTCTCTCCCCCATTGACATACCATAGAAAGCACCATCTAAAAATGTACAGCAGTAACTTAAACAGCCATTCTGACCCTCTAAGTGAATGCCAACCGGAATTGAAAATATTACCATTCCTTCGTCACTCGGTCTAAATCCTGGAGTTTTCTCCCCAGCAGCTGTGTGGGAGTACCTTCACCAACAGGATTGAGATGGTTCAAGACAGCAGCTCACTGCTACCCTCTCAAAGGCATCATGGGCTGGGAATAATCATGGCCTAAGAAATGAATATAACCACGGGGGAAATGAAAAACAAAGTGTTGGAGTAACTCGGCGGGTCAGGCAGCTTCTCTGGAGAACATTGATAGGCAACACGTTGGTCTGATTGTAGGGTGGGGGTGGGGGGAGGAGATAGGGAGCTCAATCAGTCTGAAGAAGAGCCCGATCCGAAAAGTCGTCTATACATGTCCGACAAAGATGATGCTTGACTCACTGAGTTACTCCAGCATTTTGTGTTGTACTCAAGGTTCCAGCAACTACAGTTCCTTATTGTCCCCATAACCAAATTGGGGGTGGGCTGCAAGGCTGCGGGAGGTTGCCGGAATAATCAAGGACAAGACTGTAGAAGATTTTAACTAAGTCCACAGACTGAACAAGGACAAGCATTGTTGCATCGTCACAGAGTCCTGGTGGTACAGGAGTTTTCGGAACATGTGTTCAGTTCAATTCTGTTTCATGTCAGACATTGAAGATACAAACAAGCTCGTTCAGCCTGAAACAAGATGTAGATAAATGGAGGGTTGGGAAGGTCAAGGACAAAGCCCAAAATAAGCAACTGCTTTAAAAGTGAGGGCAACATGTGGCATTCACATCGCTGAAGATCGCAAACATGTAGCTGCTGTAAGTGATACCCAGCTCCTCAAGGTGCACTCTGGAATGTGGAAACAGCTAGTGATATAAAAACAGCCTGCCAAAACTGTGTATGCAGCTTTCTTCAAGGAGCATCTCTTTACCACTAACTGTAAATGCTGGGCCAATTACAACTTTTCCACATTTAGTATTTCCATACAACATACGAGGAGTCACTTTGGCCTACTCAGTCGATATAACTCAGAGAAACATCTCACTCCCAGCTCATTTTCCCTAATCTACTCCTTGTGCTCCCATCCATTCAACCCCACTCCCACAAATTCTATCTCTCATACGATGGGCGACGTACAGTGGTTAAGTAAATTACCTACCCAGACATCTTTGTGACATGGAAGGGAACAGGAGCACACACAGGAGCATGCAAGCTCCAGACAGCACTGGAGGTCACGAGGCAAGAGTTCTACTAGCTGCGCCACTATCCAGAAACAGCTAAATCCCACGGCCTGACAGGCCATTTACAACTTTATTTTTTTTGCTGTGAACATGAACTCAAGTCATCATTCAACACAAATAAATTATTCCTCCTCACCACCCCTTGGATCTAAACTCGTTAACTATTGGAAATCCATGCTTCCTATCTACTGTTATCCCTTCCTTACTCGTGGTATTAGCGTAGTGGATATAACTCCAGACGCAAAGATCACCAGAAAAACTGTGAAAATGAACAAATAAATGACAATAAAAGCTGCCGTTTTTTATATCGAGCTGATGAACACGCCGATTAAAAAATGTGCTCTCTGCCTTGCAGCGTTAATTTAAATTGATTTTGATTGAGCATCTGAGGTTCTTAATCAGGCAATATGTGGTTGAAAGATTAATTGGCCGAGGGAAGAAACATGAGAAAACTCCAAATAATCTTCATAACATTGTATTCTCCAAGAAAAAACAGTGCCACAATAACTCAGCGTGTCAGGAGGCAGGTGCTGTTTCAGGTCGAAATATCCCCTATCCTTGTTCTCCAGGAATGCTGCCTGACCCACTCAGTTAGCCCAGCACAGCGTGTCTTTTTTTTGTAAACCAGCATCTGCAGTTTGTTGTTTCCACATTGTATTCTCCCATGTTGATTGGGGAATAAAGGAGAATTGTCAAGGGAGTCACAAGCATTGCAGTATCAATAAATAACAAAACATATTACAAGCTGATCACTGGGAGCAAGTCTATGATTTCTTCAGAGCATTCTACAGTAAGATTGGATTTTGAACGCACACTGGGTAAGTCTAAAGAACACTGAGTTTGCACTTGTGCGGAAAACTGGTGGCAGAGTTTGTGTCACAGTGTGCAAGTCTCAAACTCCAACCATCAGGAACAAGTGGGATTCTTACACACTAATTGAAAACCATCTCAAAAAGGCTACTCTAAAAATTAAAAGCTATGAGGCAGTACATCGGAACTGCATCACGTAAATCAACCTTTTAATCTAAGACAGAAATTAGAACGTGTGCAATTAGAACTTGTGTATCATGAATGACTGCATACAATGACCAGTTACAGTCTGCAGGAACTGTGCAGAGCTGGTCATTAGAAGCTGGACTTTAATAGATATACTTAGAACTTTACAATGATGATATTTAACTGAATTTAATAATAATTTTTTTAACATTTCTTCCCAAAAAACAAACTAAACACTGAGATCACGGTCTTCTTTTTAGGCCATAAATTATTATTTTTTTGAATTTTTTTTTTCTCTTATATTGTATTGTACCAAGATATGTTACAAACCCTTGTGCATAATGTGAAAAGACAATACTGCTGTAAAATAGGAAATCATCCAAATATTTTACCACTGCTGTTCTCACATTGGGTTCAGCGATGCTTTTAAAGCCACGCAGTGGAGATCCCGATGGGAAAGTTCCTACCATTCAGAGTAAACCCACCAGATTTATCAAAGTCAGGGGCAGGAAAGTGCTGTTTTTAACTCAAGATTAATTTTTGATCAACCTAGCAGGTTACTACTTAACAGCCAAGTCCATTAACATTCCTGAAATCCCCGAATTAGAGCAGCTGATCAAAGTAGAATCATCTGGAAGCTCCCCATGAAGAGGTGAATTGAAAAAAAAGGTCTGAATGCCAATGGCAAAGGAAGGATTGAAACAAGAATTTACTGATCCTCCGAAACAACGCAGAATTAGGTGTCAAGTGGTTCTCTGAGGCTGTATATAACAGAAATGGCCATTTGCAAAGATTCATTCAAGTTAGTTGCATGTGGTTATGGCACCTAAAGACAAGTTATGGACAATGAAAGTAAAAGTAAAACTGCAGATGCCGAAAATCTAAAATAAGAACAAACAAGAGCAGGAAACACTCAGCAGATCAGGCAGGATCTGTGGGAAGAGAAACAGTTGGCATTTTAGGCCAGGGATGCATCAGTGGAACTGAATTATCTTTTCACAGATAGTGCGTGACCTATTGAATGTTTCTCACATTTAGTTATTACTCGACCAAGTGGACCCGTTGGGCCCAAACCTCCCCTGCATTGGTCCAGCACCCTCTCCTCCCCCACTAACCCCCCCCCCCCCCCACTCCCCTCCTCCCCCCACTCACCCAGTCCCCCACTCCATCCCCCCTCAACCCCCCGCTAATCCCCTCCTCCTCCCCTCCCCCCCACAGCCACTCATCTACTCCATCCCCCCTCAACCCCCCAAACCTCTCCTGCATTGGTCTCGCACCCCCCCTCCCCCATTTCTCCCTCCCCCACTCCATCCCCCCTTATCCCCCCCTCCTCCCCTCCCCCCGCACTCACCCACTCCATCCTCCCTGAAACCCCCTTATCCCCCCTCCTCCCCTCCCGCCCTCCCCCCTAACTCACTCCATCCCCCCTGAACTCCCTCCTCAACCCCCCTCCTCCCCTCCCCCCTCACTCACCCACTCCACCCCCCCTCAACCCCCCTCCTCCCCACCCACTCTATCCCCCCTCAGCCCCCTCTTATCCCCCTCCCCTCACCCCCCCACCCACTCCATCCCCCCTCAACCCTCCTTATACCCCCATCCCCTTTCCCCCCGCCCCCGTCACCCACTCAACCACACCATCCCCCCTCACGTAGTCGGAAGCGAGCTGCGGCTCGCTACAGGTCGCTGCCGTTTGCACCATCGCAAAGTCGAAATATTGTAGGTCGAAGCATCGTCAGTAGAAGCATCGTAAGTCGAGGAGCATCTGTATTAGATCGACGGGCCCCAATTGCGCACGCGCGGACTGATGTCGAAAACGCAATTCGGTGGCGGCGGCCATCTTGTTTGACCCTCTGCACCACGGGAGGAAGGTCCGGCGCGGAGCACGCCGGGATGGGCGATGGTCCTCGCGGCGGGGGGGGGGGAGGGAGCACATTTATGAAAGTTTATTCAGCAGCGGCAGCTGGACGGCTAAGCAGCCCCCCCCCACCCCATTGGCCGCCACTCCCGTCTCTCGGGCGGGTCCTATTGTGACGTCGAGTGCTGAGAACGGCCAGGGTAAGTTGAAAAGTTGATTTTTAAACTTTAAAATGTCAATAACTTTAAAAATATAAGACCAATTTTAATAATACATAGATTTCAGTGAAATACAAATTTTAAATATTTGTTACAGAAATATACCACCTACAAGAGAAGCTTGCGTTCTCATATTTTAAAGAGGACATCATATCATTTTCCTGCCGGTTTTTCATGAGTGTATTTATCACTCAAGCAACATCAATAAAAATCAGTTACTTTGCACATTACTGTGTAAAACCTTACTACGTTACTGACATTACAATCATGGCTTTGCTCAAACTTTATTGGTTGTAAAGCACCTTGGAATATCCCGAGTTGGGAAAAATACTTTTTCACAGATGAACACAAACTGAGCGACATAATCGGCTTGATTTCTGATATACTTGATAATGGGCAAGTACAGTAGGGTCCTATTCAAAGTAGTGAGGATGTCACAAAGGCAATAAAAATGCAATTAAAATGATTAAGTCCTGAGCAGGATGGAGAGTGAGCAATCTCAGCATTGACTCTGGTGAGCAATGGTAGAAAACAAATGTAATAAAACAATAGACCGGGGAGTTTGAGTTTCGTTTATTGTCACATGTGTAACGAGGTACAGTGACATGCTGTATAGAGGGAATCCACATGTGTCCCATAGAAAATAAAATGATCAAAATATATCACTTAAATTCAACTTGCCCAGATAGACTCAGCAACCTTCCTCGTGTTTATCCATTTAATCCTCAATAACAGCCTCCAACTCTCTCAACTCATCCAAATACCAATTCCCTTTGAAATAATGAAATTCTTACTTGTTGCAGCACAACAGAAGTATGTAAACATAGTACACTGTAAACAATATAATAAACAAGAGAGAAAAAAAGGTTCAGTGTGTGTACATATACACACACTCACAAATACAGATCATATATATATATATATATATATACACGCGCATCTATATATATATATATACACATATAAATACATACATATACATATTCACACACATGCATACATACGTAAACACAAAAAAAACCAATAATAGTGCAATAATAACAATAGTCTATGTAGTTCGGAGCTTATTTGAGGTTGCAGTGTTTAATAGCCTGATGGCTGCAGGGAAGAAGCTGTTCCTGAACCTGGACGTTAGAGTTTTCAGGCTCCTGTACCTTCTTCCCGATGGCAGGGGTGAAATGAGTGTGTGGTGCAGAAATGGTGCAGATATCAAGGTAAGACGTAGGTATCACAAAATGCTGGAGTAACTCAGCAGGTCAGGCAGTATCTAAGAGAGAAGGAATGGGTGACGTTTCAGTCTGAAGAAGGGCCTCGACCAGAAACGTCACACATTCCTTCTCTCCTGGATGCTGCCTGACCTGCTGAGTGCCTCCAGCATTGTGTGATACCTCCGATTTGTACCAGCATCTGCAGTTATTTTCCTACTCAAGGTAAGACGTGGTGCCAACATGATCATCAACACCTGCCCACAGAATTATGACATCTTAAATTTATGTTGAATGCATGGGATCTCTACAACCATTTGAATTTTTCCTGAGAGTTTAAGTATGAATCTGATGATTTGATGATATTAAACTCAACCTCAACAGAACCACACGTCCATTTTTTTCCCAAAGCAACCAAGCTACAACAATCATAATTTATAGTTTTCTCCCAAGATGATGATAAACGATTCTTAATTCTTCACAGCGCTGCTTTCCATTAGTTATTTTCACTGTTCCTCCGTTGTACATCAACACTTACTCTACCATGGCCAACATTTAACAACACAATATGCTCAAAGGATCTCTAAAAATGCTTTACATGAAACAGATTGTTTTCGAAATGCAATCACTTACTCGGTGAAAGTCAGCAAATAATTAGTGTAACTTAAGGTCCCAAATGAATACGGCATCAGATAATAGATTATGAAGATTTGGATTGAGGGCGAATAGCTGTTTGAAAAATTGTACCTTGTGCTCCGAATAATGTAATAAACCCTCTTACAAAAACAAAACACAAACCTTTGCTTTAGATTTAATTTGAACGGTGATACTTGCTCTCATCTGAGTGCGTGAATTTATTTTGCCCTCACCCTGTGACATCGAATAGTTTCAGAATATGAGCTAACTATGGCTGAATGGACTTGGTCACCCACATTTACAGCGTAGGACAGGAATAAATCGGCCATCAGTAATCTGGTGCTTCTCAGTTCAAGCAAGTTCTTAACAACTGGCGTAAAGTCTGTTCTAAAAGGAACCAAGGCTATGAAATATCGGAGATTTTGGGGAGGCTTGATAGAAGTATATAAAATGATGAGAGGCATAGATAGGGTAGACAGTCACCTTTTCATGTATAGGAAGGAACTTCATCAAACCTTCTTTCCCAGGGTGGAAATGTTCCACACTGGAGGGCATAGCTATAAGGTGAGAGGGGGAAAGTGTAATGGAGATGTGCGGAGCAAGTTATTTTAACACAGAGAGTGGCCGGTGCCTGGAACGTATTGCTAGGAGTGGGGATGAACATTCAATAGTGGCGCTTAAGAGCTTTTAGATAATCATATGGAAGTGCAGGGAATAGAGGGATATGGATCATGTACAGATAGATGAGATCAGTGTAACTAGGCATCATGTACGGCTCAAATATTGTGGGCCGAAGGGCATGTTCCCGTGTTGTACTGTTCTATGAATCAAATTGTTTGTGTCTTGTTTTTTTTCTCTTTACAGGGGAACTATCAGGCTGGTTAATTTGAGCAAGCTATGACTCGTTATTCAATTGTATCAAGTACTGTGTGCTGACGAACATGCTATTGTGAGTTCCCCAACTCAGGCCTTCACCAATAACGGCTTGTGACAACTATTCATAGTGCCCTGCAGAGACAAACCTGCCGACAATACAGTGGTTTCGGTTCTTTGAGAGGACAGAAACACAAAGCACAGTTGGAGTAGGAAGACACTGGACAGTTCAGAAAATTCAATCTGATTATTTCAATCAATGACACTTTAAGATCACCATGTCAAGCCATGCTTGGTTTTATGGGGAGCTAAAATGATCTGCGTACATCAGGTTCATCAGTACTGGAGGAAAGTGCATCGCTGGTATGTTGGCTACCATCTGCCAAACCAACATCTCCAATCAAGTCCATGGTTTTTTTTCTCTCCTTGTCCTTTAACAACAACTGTATAAAAAGAATGTGTTGGAAGGAACTGCCGATGTTGGTTAGGACCGACGATAGACACAAAAATGGAGTAACTCAGCAGGTCAGGCAGTATCTCTAGAGAAAAGGAAGAGGTGACGTTTTGGGTCGAGACCCTTCTTCAGAAGTTGATGGATGATTTAAGGTACTTTTAAATCCCAGGAAGCAGTGCGGATGATGATACTGACTTCATCGCCAAAGTGGCGAGGATCGTTTTCCCAACTATCAGAAATAGTTGAGAAATCACATCAGAAAGGCGTAAGGTGTCTTTAAAACAAATTATTTTGTCTTTGTGTTCTCCTCTGTTGCTTTTTATGCCCTGTTCAAGAGAACATGTGGCGGTATACAAAAGGAGTTGAGAGATTGATTGAGGGGAGGTTGGGGTGGGGTTGGAGGGGGGGGGAAGATGCGAGGTATAATGAAAGAGTTGTGGGAGTAAACTGTCCAGACAATACTTGAAGGAAGTGGACAGCTCTTCTCCTCCCTTGTGATCTTACAAACTAATGTAGGAGGAAGCATAGATGAGAATCACTCCTTCCCAGAGTCTAGGGACCCACGACAATTTTTTCCGTTGGCTTCGTGCAGCATCAGCATAGGCAGTATGTGACACTAGTGTTTTAACATGCCCATGCATATGCAAACAGAATTCATTTTGTTGGACCAAACTTTTAAAATGAAAAGAACCAGAAGCATCAAATGGCACTCAGGCCAATCAGTGCCTTTCAAAGGGAAGAAAATCACCTTTGTAAACAAATTCCAAAGTCAGGTCCCCAGCAACAACAAAGTATGGGGCTGTAGACCACGTGCAAATCTTTAAATTCCAGCATATTCCAGAACTGCTGTTACGATTATTCTTCTGTTGTTCACAAAGACCCAAATGTTTACAGAAAAACCCAAACCTTGTTCTTACTACCACATGACAAAATCTTGGACAGGGCAACAACATTGAAATTACACCCTTACACTCCCACAAAGCATGCAAATAGCAGACTATCACTGGCAAACCACCAAGTTTGATTTCTCAACAAGCATCCCTGTGTTATTTACACCACATGCACAATTATTTCCAACAATATTCCTGCTGCTGTAGAATTTATCAACAAATCTAGGGATAAGGACTTTGTCCTAAGGAACATGAATCTCCATTCTATCAGAAAGCCAGAAGTCAGATGCACACTAATGATTGCACATTGTTCAATACCATTCCCAACTTCTCAGCAGATAAGTTCATATGTTCATAAATGATAGGAGCAGAATTAAGCCATTTGGCCCATCCAGTCTACTCCATCATTCAATCGTGGCTGATCTATCTCTCCTTCCTAACCCTATTCTCCTCCCTTCTCCCCATAACTTGTGGCACCCGTACTAATCAAGAATCTATCTATCTCTACCTTAAAATATCCATTGACGGCCTCCACAGCCTTCTGTGGCAATGAATTCCACAGATTCACCACCTTCTGACTAAAAAAAAAATTCTTCCTCTTCCCCTTCCTAAATAAACGTCCTTTTATTCTGAGGTAATGACCTCTGGTCCTAGACTCTACCATTAGTGGAAACATCCTCTCCTCATCCACTCTCTCCAGGCCTTTTACTATTACCGAATAGTAAAAGGCCCAATGTTTCTGTGAGGTTCCCCCTCATCCTAAACTCCAGCGAGTAGTGGCCTAGTGCCGTCAAACGCCCATCATATCTTTACCCACTCATTCCTGGGATCATTCCCGTAAACGTCCTCTGGACCCCCTCCAGAGCCAGCACGTCCTTCCTCAGATATAGGGCCCAAAATTGTTCACAATACTCCAAATGCGGCCAGATTAAGCAGCCCGCTCCTGCATTCAGCAGAATGTAGTCAGCATTCAAACAAGGGATGATTTGTGGTAAGTAAAATAGGCCCCTTAAAATGACCAACAATCACCATCTCCAACAACGAACTTCAATTTCCTACCGTTAATATTCAGTGGCATTACTATCACCAAGTGCAACACCGCCAACACCTTGGGTGCCAATGTTGACCAGAAATTCAACTGTTGGAGTCACATAAATAGTCTCTTCCCAATAAATCTCTCAACTTATCACCAATACCACCACATGAATCCTTAAGCAGATCATTAAAAAAAAACTGTCGCAGGCTGCAGCTCACCCACCACTTTCCAAGGGCAATTTGGGAAAATTACATTTTTTTAAAAAAAGAATCAATACTATAACCACCAAAAGCCTCAGGGATATAACCGTTACATCCCTTAGCATCACACCGTTTTATACATTCACTGACTTTGTCCACTGAGGAAATGCGTGAGTTTAAAAATGTTTTGCGAAATTGCTGCAACAGTGGCTGCTATGGGTCTTAACACCAAGCCAGGTGCTGGAAACCATGGCACTATCACACAAGGAAACTGCAAACAGCATTAACTGGCCACAAACCTTCTACCATGCCAGCAAAAGGATCATTACAAATATTGCTTCTGATGCATAGCACCAGCTATGGTACCTCTTTACTATAGCTATCTGGTACACTCCCCCAAGACTGCACTATTCGTAAAACTCATTTCAAATTGCTTGGGTCAGAATTGGTCCAGCACTTCCAATCCAAACATAATTATTCATTTGTAGGAAAGAACTGCAGATGCTGGTGTACACCGAAGATAGACCCCACAAAATGCTGGAGTAACTCAACGGGTCAGCATCTGTGGAGAAAAGGAATAGGTGACGTTTTGTGTCGAGACCCGAAACTCGAGTCTGAAGAAGACTCTCTAACCGAAACGTCAATTATACCTTTTCTCAAGAGATGCTGCCTGACCCACTGAGTTACTCCAGCATTTCACGTCTATCTTAGTTATTGTTTGATTCCTTCAAGATGCAGTTTGGCATTGCTCATATGGTATGCTATTTTATTGATGGGAGGAGACATGCTGAGCATGAACACTAGCATGATTATATAGGACAAAATACTTGATATGGTGTTCATATTTCCAATAACTGTACATAGGAGCGCTTTAATGTAATATATATTATTCTGTTACACTGTCCTTTAAATACCCACACTGATTCTTTGATATTAAGAAAAGTAGGAGCGCAATCCATGTTTTGATAGGGAACTCAGCAAACTGAAATTACTGCCCTGTTTCAGCTGGATAACAGAGACATGAAATAAATACCCCTTTTCTTAATTGTTTTAAGTTTGTTTTATTCTGTGACAGAGTATAATGAACTGATTGATGTGTGTTCAGAAAGGAAGAAAATTCATGCAGATACGAATTGCAAGCTGAAGCCATAGAACATGAAGAAGAACAATGGCAAGACAGTTCCCAATACAAGAGGAACTTTTCCCCAAACGTTTGGGTAAATAAGCATTAACAGCTGTAGTTCCTAACCGATAAAAGGAAACTTGCGACATGCTTCATTTTTTCTTTAATTATTCATGGATCTTTGTGGTATCTTAGTTTCAGCCATTAAACGACATCGGAGAAAAACAAGGAACAATGTACAAGGTTTCAGTGAGGTGGAGCTGGAATTCAAAAGCAGCTGAAATCTAAACCAAAAAACTGCCTTGCTGCTGCCATCTGAACAGATATTTCATCAAAGACACAATTGTTAACTTCACTCATACAAATTGCATTGGTGTAGTGTAAAGCATTTCTTGGGACACATTTCTACTAGGAAACTTTGTTGATCAGATTCACAAAAGGGATATTCATTTCCATGATGCTGGGGTCAATGGCACACCATCATTTATTACTTCTCCCAAAAACCTTCAAAGGATGGTGGTGGTCTCCCACATTACATGCACAGAAGGTCCACTCATGGAGCTATAGGCAACGTTCCAGGACTTTAACCCCACAACCATAAACAAAGGTTGGGAAGATGGGCAGCTTGAGCCGGAAAACAGAGTCAATGCTGTTCCCATGCACCTACTGGCCTTGCTCTACCATGCTTGCGAGATGCTACTGAAGCCTTGATGAGTATAAATAATACTTACACTCAACAGCCAATATCTTCTGGAGATGAACGAATAAATGTTTACGGAGGTCGACAGAACATTGGCTGCCTGGTTCTCGATGGTGTTGTGGGAGCTAAACTCACTTTGGCAAAAAGAGAGTTATCATCATACTTTTGACTTGTGCTTTTTGGGTGGTGGAGTCAAATGTTGAGCCTCAATCCACAGCACGTTGTTGATACTAGCATGTCCAGTTTCAGGTTAATGTCAATGTGGGTAAAGTGACATTGGTAATGCTGTTGAATGTCAAGGAGAGCTGTTTAGGTCTCTTCTTGGAGATGACCTTTGCCTACTACACGTCTGCCATGAACACTATTTGCAGCATCATAGCAAAGCTGGATGTTGTCCAGTTTTTGCTGGACAAACCACCACTGCTTCATTTTTTGATAAGTTGTAAATGAAACAGAATGAATTGTAATTAGTCTGTTTGCAATCAGTCAATATCCCTACATCTGACCTTATGATGGATGGAAGACATTGCAGAAGAAAGAAGTAGGACAGTTATCAAAAGTTTAAAATCAGTAAAGAAGGCTTTAATTGCATCTCACGACAAGAAAGATCAGGGAGATTTAGGGAGGGTGAAAGCATTTTAGTCCAAGCCGTCTAAAACACAACCCACTCACAATGAAGCACTGAAACTGAATTATGCTCTCAGACTGAACTGGAGAAGAGCACATATCAAGAATGGAGGATATTAGTCTGAAGAATGGTCTTCACCCGAAACATCACCCATTCCTTCTCTCCAGAGATGCTGAGTTACTCCAGCATTTTGTGCCCATCTTCGATTTAAACCAGCATCTGCAGTTCCTTCCTACACATGGAGGATATTACGTTTAGTGCAAGGCTATACAGATGAGATATTAAAAAATCACAAGATTGAATAGAAGTTACATTGAAAGATAGAAAATAGGTGAAGGAGTATGCCATTCGGCCCTTCGAGCCAGCACCGCCATTCAATATGATCATCCGTACAATCAGTACCCCGTTCCTGCTTTCTCCCCATATCCCTTGATCCCGTTAGCCCTAAGAGCTAAATCTAACTCTCTCGAGTTAGTTATGAAGAGCAGCAGAAATACAATCAGAAATCTGAAAAGAAAATTTATTTTATCTGAGATTGTTCTCAATGTTAAGGCTGGAGCTGTAAAATGTCTAGTGAGATGATATGATGTTCCTGTAGTCTCAGTTCCTTTCTTCAGATTTGCTGTGGACTGGCTATTTCCAGTATTCATCGTTTTATGAGCAGCTAATTTAAAAGCTGCATAAAGTATATGCTATTTTACAATGTCCAATCCCTAGTTTAAGTACAACAAAAGTTTGTAATTTAGATTTGGGATAAAATATTAAGAGAGCCACTACTGGGCCAAAAGATCTAAAAGGACATTGATTCCTGCAGGTCGACACAGAATGCTGGAGTAACTCAGTGGAACAGGCAGCATCTCTGGTGAGAAGGAATGGGTCAAGACCCTTCTTCACACTGGTTCCTGCAGTGTTCCTTTTCATCAACAGGAGGCACTATTCTCAAGGGTCACTTATGACCCCTTGTGGTAGAAACCAGCCCTGCAATAATAAACACATGGATTTTCATAACTTGCGTAAAGACATACAGATGATGGATTTTTTTTAAATGGAAGTGACAGCCAACAGAAGAAAAAAGCAGACCAATTAATCACGTGATTAAATTTATGGCCGCATAGTGGAGATAGTGGAGATAGTCCCTCAAAGTTTGCATGTACCTCCACAAATTGTGGCCCAAACAATGACAAGTGTCAACTTGGTTTTAAACTTCACACCAAGACAGAGGATTTAACACACTTAAAACATAGTCGAGTTGTTGAACGTTCATTACTCAGAAATGAAGATTCCCTGGCAGTATTAAAAGAACCCTGTACTTCAAATATCCTAACCACCATCAACACTACTAAAACACTAAAACACAAGAGAACTGACACTTGCTGATGTGATTACCAGCATTACCAGATACATTCATATGTCACAATCATAAGCAGTAAATAGGCAATCTATATGAAGAGTTATGGGGGAATGATTTTGAACTGTGATGATATACTATATAGATTCAAAATTCCTTACTCAACAGTGTTGGTGTTCAAAGTTCAACATACCCAGTGTCAAAGATGTAAGTTAAATTCAGGAGCCCTGACTTTTATTGTAAAAATCAACAGAAGCACATCAGAAAGCATCTGAAGAAGGAAGTACGCAGACGAGGTGTCAGGCTGACACCCTTCTTCTGCCCACATGAGGGGTCTTGACCCGAAATGCCGACTGTCCATTTCCCTCCACAGATGCTGCATGACAATAGACAATAGACAATAGACAATAGGTGCAGGAGTAGGCCATTCAGCCCTTCGAGCCAGCACCGCCATTCAATGCGATCATGGCTGATCACTATCAATCAGTACCCCGTTCCTGCCTTCTCCCCATACCCCCTCACTCCGCTATCCTTAAGAGCTCTATCCAGCTCTCTCTTGAAAGCATCCAACGAACTGGCCTCCACTGCCTTCTGAGGCAGAGAATTCCACACCTTCACCACCCTCTGACTGAAAAAGTTCTTCCTCATCTCCGTTCTAAATGGCCTACCCCTTATTCTCAAACTGTGGCCCCTTGTTCTGGACTCCCCCAACATTGGGAACATGTTATCTGCCTCTAATGTGTCCAATCCCCTAATTATCTTATATGTTTCAATAAGATCCCCCCTCATCCTTCTAAATTCCAGTGTATACAAGCCCAATCGCTCCAGCCTTTCAACATACGACAGTCCCGCCATTCCGGGAATTAATCTAGTGAACCTACGCTGCACGCCCTCCATAGCAAGAATATCCTTCCTCAAATTTGGAGACCAAAACTGCACACAGTACTCCAGGTGCGATCTCACCAGGGCCCGGTACAACTGTAGAAGGACCTCTTTGCTCCTATACTCAACTCCTCTTGTTACGAAGGCCAACATTCCATTGGCTTTCTTCACTGCCTGCTGAACCTGCATGCTTCCTTTCATTGACTGATGCACTAGGACACCCAGATCTCGTTGAACTCCCCCTCCTCCTAACTTGACACCATTCAGATAATAATCTGCCTTTCTATTCTTACTTCCAAAGTGAATAACCTCACACTTATCTACATTAAACTGCATCTGCCATGTATCCGCCCACTCACACAACCTGTCCAGGTCACCCTGCAGCCTTATTGCATCTTCCTCACAATTCACACTACCCCCCAACTTAGTATCATCTGCAAATTTGCTAATGGTACTTTTAATCCCTTCGTCTAAGTCATTAATGTATATCGTAAATAGCTGGGGTCCCAGCACCGAACCTTGCGGTACCCCACTGGTCACTGCCTGCCATTCCGAAAGGGACCCATTTATCCCCACTCTTTGCTTTCTGTCTGTTAACCAATTTTCTATCCATGTCAGTACCCTACCCCCAATACCATGTGCCCTAATTTTGCCCACTAATCTCCTATGTGGGACCTGCTGAGTTCGTCCAGGTTCTCTCCTATTTTGCTTCACATTCCAGCAACTGCAGTGCCTTCATTAAAAGCCTATACTTGGTTTTCAACTGTCCACACTGCAGAGTGAAGGCCCCAACGCGAAACTTCACCTATCCATGTCCTCCAGAGATGCTGCCTGACCCGCTGAGTTATTCCAGCACTGAGTTCTACGCAAGATTCCAGTATCTGCAGTTCTTTCTGTCTCTACCTCGTCCTTTAGTCAGGAAAATACTAACATGCATTGGAGTTTGTAATTTACTGAGTGAGCCACAAACACACTTTACAAGTTTTATGAACTGCCCTTCCTGTATAAAGTCACATTAGAATTTGATGGACATCTGCTGATTCGAATCTCCCAAATGTGAGGAGCTCCCCAACTATAACAGGCTTTAAAAAACATGCTCTGCTGAAATAAATCCCAAGATAAATTGTTGATCAAATGTTGAGGCAGCAGCAGCAGCAGCAGTATTTGCATTCAGAAGGAGTGAGTGTGGCAGATGGGGGAGGGAGGGTCAGGAGGAAACACTCCACACAATGTACTCAGACTGTGGGCAAGCTCATGCTAAACAGGGCTCTCCCCGACTGCCAGCAGCAGCTCGCTGATACACTAGGTTATTCAGTGATCGAAGCCAGTGAACATTATACAACCAAACACAAACACCATTGCATACCATGCTGAGAAGTGACTGCTTTCACTTGTGGATTAACCCAGTAAGCTCTCCCTGATATTGCCACATCTGTCCAGTCATCAGTTTTGCACTTAGGATGTTTCTCACAAAAAGCAGGCGCCTTTACTCTAAACATGCCCTGTACCAGGATATACATTTACAAAATGTAAATTATACATGCTGTCTCCTCATCATCCAGCCTTATCGACCGAGCCAGCAGTGCTAACAAAACCTTCAACAATGGAGTGCTTTTCTCTGCATCTGCCTTTTTCACATTTGTATCGAGAAATGTATGGAAACTAGTCAGTCCCACGTAACAAAAGCTGCAACATTTCAAATCATGAAGGCTAACATTGCATTCTCCAGGTATTTAGTGCTGTTCAATAGATTCTCAGCTGGGGACAGGGGGGTGGGGGAGGGGAAGAGGGAAATCTCTGGTTTCTGATCTTTTCCTATCAGTTGCACAAACTTACCGTTTTCCCAATATCCATCGTGGAAGTCTGTATTTATGTCCTGCTTCTTCCAGGAGAGGAGAGAGAGTGAGAGTGAGAGTGAGAGAGAGAGAGAGAGAGAGAGAGAGAGAGAGAGAGAGAGAGAGAGAGAGAGAGAGAGAGAGAGAGAGAGAGAGAGAGAGAGAGAGAGAGAGAGAGAGAGAGAGAGAGAGAGAGAGAGAGAGAGAGAGAGAGAGAGAGAGAGAGAGAGAGAGAGAGAGAGAGAGAGAGAGAGAGAGAGAGAGAGAGAGAGAGAGAGAGAGAGAGAGAGAGAGAGAGAGAGAGAGAGAGAGAGAGAGAGAGAGAGAGAGAGAGAGAGGGAGGGGGGGAGATAGAAAAGAAACACAAAGCGGAGTTGTATCCAGAGAGACTCCAGTGGCCACTACCCTGTGGTCCTTACACAATCTTTCATCGACAGCTTGAACGGCCTTCTACTTAACCTGTGCCTGGAAAGAACATGACCTGCTCTTTCCGATTAAGTCCAAGTCCAACTGAATAGGAAATTGTTTTTCTTTCCTCTTCCCTTTGCAGCAGCAGGAACTCAGCACTCACATTCCCCTTTATGCAAAGTCTGGAAGTCGTTACGATCAGGACTGAAAGGCTGGTCGCAAAGATGCCATCTCCAGCTGAGAGCTTCCGGACAAGGGGAGGAGGAAAGCGGCTGGGGAGGGTGAGTGAAGGAGGAGGGGGGGGGGATCAGGGGGGGAATCTGACAGCTGACATCCTCATTCACAGAAAACGCTGCCTCTGATGGTTGTATTTTTGTATATACATCTCCCTTTACCGATTACAAGCTCCCAGGGTTTTTAAAGAAATGAGCCTAGCTAAATCTCCACACACACACACACACACACAGCACCTTCTTTTAAATACAAATGCAATTGCAACTGGGAGGGAGGAGGAAGTAGGAAGCAGCATTCAACATTTGTCAGGCTCCGATCAACAAAGATCAGGAAATTAACCCTAACAAAAGATTTCACTTGTTGTTACCGAGAGCGCTAATCCTTTCTCCCCACCCCCCCACTCTCTAAGCGAAAAGTTTATCCAATACTGAAGATCACTGATCAGAACACAATTAACCACCAGCTGCAATACTTAAAAACTCTCAAATATATACCCTGGCTAAAATTAGTTCAGTTTTCAAAGAGTTATTTTATTTAAAAAAAGGTTCCACCACATACACCACAACCCCCAGTTGATATGATGATGCTCACAGATTATAGTGCATTAACAATATACCATCCAACACAATGGATGCTTCAGCACTAGAGGCCATTCCACCAATATAGTCTTATTCCAATGCAACTGTTCATTTCTTGGTGACTCTTTTCTCCACTTCAATATTCTTCATCACTTTATTCCTCAAGCAGAAACTGACTGCATCGCACAAGACACTTGGAGTTACATTCCTTTTTCTAACGTAACACAAAATGCTGGAGTAACTCAGCGGATCAGGCAGCATCTCAGGAGAGAAGGAACGGGTGATGTTTTGGGTCGAGACCCTTCTTCAGTCTGATTCCTTTTTCTAACGATATGTTTATTCTGACATATCCTGCAGTAATCTGCCCTCTACACATCCACTCAATATCAAAAGGACTTTCATCTTTTACACTAACTCGTCCAGATCATTTGCAAATGGTTGATAATTTTTTTATGTTTATTTTCTTTTTTTTGTATCAATGTCTCTGGCTGGAATTATGTTTTCTAATTGTCAACACGCTCTTTTTGGCAATTGTTCCATTTCTCTTCCAATAGTCAAATGCCGCCTTTGCGGAAATTAAAACTGCTGCTTATTTGTCCTCACAGAGTGTTATAAAAATCCAATAGGTCCGTTTTCACCGTTAGCAAATGTATCCCTCAGGTTTTGCCCGTGACTTATTACTCAACTAACATCACTGAAACAGCGTAGTTATTATCACAATGCTTTTTTTCCCCAGAAATTGCTGCTTGCAAATTAGAACCTATGTTTTCTACCATAATGGCAACCACATCTGAAAATACTTCATTTGTTCAAAACTGATTTGTAACAATGATACAGTGTGGAAACAGGCCCACACCGGCCAATATGTCCCAGCTACACTAGTCCCACCTGCCTGCGCTTGGTCCATATCCCTCCAAACCTGTCCTATCCATGTACCTGTCTAACTGTTTCTTAAACGTTGAGATAGTCCCAGCCTCAACTACCTCCTCTGGCAGCTTGTTCCATACATCCACCACCCTTTTTGTGTGAAAAGATGAAACTTTTTAGAAAATGCCAATTCAACCCAATTCTGGGTACCAGACTCCAAGAAAGATACAAAGACCTCAGTGGGAGCACAGCAGAGATTTACTCAAATTAGTCTAGAGATGAGGAACTTTACTTACATAGGTAGACAGGAGAAGTTTGGTCTATTCTCCTTGAAAGCAATATGGTTGGAAGAGATTTAACTTGAGGTCTTTAAAATCAGGACCAAAGGCAGAAGAGAAATAAAATGCTCGCACAGCTGACAGATCAAGAACCAGATATACACAGTAAATGTCCCTCAATGCTTCCTTTCTTTATGATGGTCCATTCACATCTTGTGATTATAACAAATCCTTTTGCAATAAAAGTCAACATACTGTTTGTCTAATTGTTTGCTTCAACCGCATGTTAGCTTTCAGCAAAGAGTGTACAAGATAGCTCAGGTGCACAAAGCAAACACTCCCTTTCTTAGCCAAATACAGAGCAATCTGCAGAAAACATTCCTGCCTAAATGAGACAAGGCCATATCATCTGAGGATGCTCGAGTCACGGACACTGACAAAAGTACAGGGAATGCAATGATTCAAGTAGGCAATCCAGCATCATCTTCTCAATGGAAATGAAGGATGGTCAATGTCCTCTATGCTTGGAAGCAACACCCACATTCAAATTAAAAAAACAAAAATTAAAACTGGCCAGAGAAGCTTCTCAAACAATATCCTGATGATTAATTTCCAACAAAAATCACCATTGCTCATAATCCAGCATGTTCTGCACATTCAGAAACAGTTTGAACATTAATAAAAACAATATATACATAAATAAAATCAGAAAATGAAGGCATTCTTCCCAGTGTCTAATAATCCAAGTGGAGCTGAAAGCCCTCATCCTGGGCCTTTCCTGGACACTGCACACAGACACAATAACAAAGAAAGCCCACCAGCGGCTCCTTTTCCTGAGAAGACTAAGGAAGTTTGGCATGAACGCCAGCATCCTCACAATCTTCTACAGATGCACCATCTGACGGGCTGCATTACAGTCTGGTACGGGAACTGTTCTGCCCACAGCCACAAATCACTACAGAGAGTGGTGAAGACGGCACAGCACATCACTGGCAACTGTCTCCCGGCCATTCAGGACATTTTCTACCGGCGGTGCCTGCGGAAGGCACGCAGCATCAGCAAGGACCACAGCCACCCAGCACCCAGGCTGTTCTCCTTGTTACCGTCAGGCAGACGATACAGGAGTATGGCTGCGCGTACCACCAGACTTAAGAACAGTTTCTACCATCAGGCCATCAGGCTTCTGAACTCAAACACATTTCAAATCATATATGTTGATTATTTTTAATATTGTCTTTTTAACTATTTTTAATATTGTCCTTTTATCTTACTAATGTCATTTTTAATCTTATTTATCCTTGGAATATTACTGCTGAGGTGACCCGTTGTCTTGTCAAATACATTTCATTGTACCGTTGACCCTGTGCCAACCTACATATGACAAATATCATTTATTATTATTATTATTAGTGAAGTCATAATGCTGCAAATATTGAAGACAAAGTAGGTCAATAAAATTAAAGATAGACACAAAATGCTGGAGTAGCTCAGCGAGACAGGCAGCATCTCTGAAGAGAAGGAATGGGCGACGTTTTGTGTCGAGACCCTTCTTCGGACTAGTCAAGGAAAGGGAAATGAGAGATATAGACAGTGATGTAGAGAGATATAGAACAAATGAATGAAAGATAGGCAAAAAAAGTAACAATGATAAAGGAAACAGGCCATTGTTAGCTGTTTGCTAGATGAGAACTGAAACCTGGTGCGACTTGGGTGGGGGAGGGATGGAGATAGCTGAAGTGCAGGGGTTACATGAAGTTAGAGAAATCAAAATCATACCTCTGGGTTGTAAGCTGCCCAAGCAAAATATGAGATGCTGTTCCTCGAATTTGCGATTAGCCTCACTCTGACAATGGAGGAGGCCTGGGACAGAAAGGTCAGTGTGGGCATGTGAAGGGGAATTAAAGTGTTTGGCAACCGGGAGATCAGGTAGGTCCAGGCAGAATGAGCAAAAGTCTTCAGCGAAACGATCGCCCAGTCTACATTTGGTCTCACTGATGTATAAGAGTCCATATCTTGAACAACGGATACAGTAGATGAGGTTAAAGGAGGTGCAAGTGAACTTCTGTTCAATAAAATTGATTTGCTTTGTACAATGATGACTCAGTGGGAGGGTCATGTAATCTCAGCACTGAATGTTTCACGCATAATAGAGGACACGGCTCCTATATCTAACTGGTCTCTGGTTTCCTCTCAAAAGAGAGCAGGTAACTCATAGGATGAGGACAAGTTCAGGGTCATCTCTGATGCTCACAACCAACCAGCCTGACCAAAAATTGCAAAAATCCTGACTCAACACCCCACCCTTCCCCTCACGTTCACAAAACCTTGTTCGTGCAGGAAGCTGACCCTTCGAAAGAGTGCAAAAAGGATTTCTGCAGTTAATGGGTATGTAGAAGTCAATAATGACAGATTCATAATGGTGCTTCCCACATGGACTAGCTGAAAGATTTGTGCAGTTGAAGGAAATGCCTGCATTCCCATTGGATGAATCCACCACCATCAGCCAGGGAGTTTCATTTGAGGATTAACTCACCATTCTACTGACATTGGGAAGAACCCTGTGAGCTGCGGGTTCTCCAAAACAGTTTGGCAGAAGTTTGGGGAGAGTCTAGGCTAAGCTGGAGGCTTTGTGCAGCTTAAATGCTTTATGAGTGGAGTGGATTGTGAGGAAGTGTGAATAGGTGGGTGGAATTGGTCAAGGGGGGCTTCCTCTGGGAGAAAGAGAGATCAAGTGGCTGGCAACTGCAGAACAGGGTGGGAGGAAAGATGGGTGATGAAATGCAACCAGGAATCTGAAGGTACGAAGGAAAACGGTTGTGGGTGAAGGGGTAGGGAACTGAGCAGAAGCAAGAATGTGTGGGGGAGTGATTATGGGGGAGGTAACTGGAAAAGTTCAAAGGTCAGGGAAGGGTTCTGTGAGATGAAGGGTTTAAGGAGAAGGTTGTGAGCCTGATCATGTTGCCAATGTTACTCCAAAAAATGGGGCAAAGCCAAAGATACTATAACACAACAATAAAGTTGATACAAAGGCATGAGTAACTCAAAAGCAACCTGGGATTGTTCACTCAATAATGCTACACTTGCATCCTTTAAATTACCAACAACATTCTGCACTTCGGCTCAGTTTTACATTTACTCACATCCAGTCAAAAGATTGAGTTTACTTTACGCCCAGTTTGAAACCATTTACTGGTATGTCACAAGGATTGGTGGCAAATGCTTGTTTGATAATACTATGAGATACCTTAGGATATCCTGCTGTGTGTAATAAATCAATACACACAACAATTAAATTAGGCACAGAGTAAGCCACTTGGCCCCTTGAACCTGCTCTGCTTTTTAATGATATTGTGGCCAATAGCAGCGTAACTACAGTGCAGTCCCCTCCTTTTTCAAAGAATTGTAGACCTCCCATTTGTATAACAATGCTAGAGTTAGTTCTTCAGTACAGATTTAATGACCTCCACATGAAGCCTTCCTACACCATTTCCCAAGGACCCTCCGGCATTCAACAATTAGCCAAGTATTCAGTTAATCACATTTACACTCTAGTTTCGCCTTTTTGCCAAACTAATGATTTATTTCTCTCACTGACACTTAACAAAACTGGTCTCAAATATGCTCGACAAACAAATCTATTCAGATTATTTTACATTGAAAAGAAGATCATCCAGGGCATCTTATGTGCATATTATACTGCTAAATGGGAGCTGCATCCCCTTCACATTCTCCCAAAGGTATAATTGATCCTTTTCTACAAATAACATGAGGAATTTACTTGTTGTTTTGTCTCTTGAAACAAAAATACAATGATGTCCTGCACAGCAGCATTGATGCTCTTAAACCTGTGCCTGCCAAGCTACTCACATTGTTGATTTCCTTCAAGTTCCCCTTTTTATTTAACTCAGATTAAATTGAGAAACTAAAGGCTTCAAAGTGTAGTGCTGTGGAAAGGACGACCAGTTCAGTTTTGTTTATTGTCACATGTACCGAGGTAGAGTGAAAAGCTTTTTGTTGCTTGCAATCCAGTCAACAAAAAGACAATACATGATTACAATCGAGCCATTTACAGTGTATAGATACATGATAAGGGAAGTTAAGTGCAAGGTAAAGCCAGCAAAGTCCAATCAAGGATCGTCCAAGGGTCACCAATGAGGAAGTTATAGTTCAGCACTGCTCTCTTGTTGTGGTAGGATGATTCAGTTGCCTGCTGGGCAGAAAATGTCCCTGAATCTGGAGGTGTGCATTTTCAAATTTGTATCCACACCTCACACTTGACCAGCTTGTATACTTCTCCTCAAATCTGACCCCATGTAGTTGGCTTGAAGCCTGTCAATTATTCTCAGTCCATTATTATTCTCAGCAGGAAACAGAACATTCTGGGCAGTACTTGTTCATTTACTTTCCGTGTAACAGCTTATGCAACAATTCTTATATGCATCGTGCTGACATTTATACTTATTTTCATCTTGTATCTAAAACATGCCTCTCATTAAGCTGTCCAGAATCCGAGGCATTGAGTTTCAAGAATCTTCCATCATAGAAAATCAAAACAGATTTCACACTGTGTTAAATATAGTGATCCCGATTTTGGTAACAAAACATTTCTTAACCTACGGTGCATGCCCTGAAGCTTCCTCTGCCTCAAGACTTTAAGGCAAATTTTTATTGTCAAGCCAGAACATGATATTTTCACAATTTTCTGCAGAATCTGCCAGACACTTGCACGTGTCTGTGGATAATGTTGAGAGAAGGTGCTCGAAACTCAAACGATATCCCACTCCTTTCACAGCTTTAAACATAATGTCTTAACGAGTTTGCGACAGTCATTGATTCACACAATGAAAGCCATCTACAGAATGAGAACCAATGATGAATCTAGGAGTAAATCACAATGATTTCAATAATTGTATTAAACAGTTCTCCATATTTTTATGGTGAGATTATGGTGAGAAGCTGCATTATTAACAGGTTCCAAGACCCAATGTTCTGGGCAAGATTTGACAACAGTTTGACCTTGTCCAACCACATCGACAACACTGCCAAGAACCCACACCATTGCTTCTCCTTCCTGAGCAAACAAAGGAAATTTGGCATGTCCACAATAACTTTTTCCAATTTCTGTAGACGCACCATAGAAGGCATCCTAACCGGATGCATCGTAAGTTGGTGCCTCTTATTAGGCAAATCAACCTCACCACTTCCCCCACTCCACTCCATCTGCTGTTCATGCTTCCACAGGAAAGCAGCCAACGCATTCACATGCCAAACATTCTCCCCTCTCTCCCATCAGGCAGAGGGTTCAAAAGCTCGAAAGCAAGTGCCATCAGATTCAAGAACAGCTCCTTCCCTGCTGTTGACAGATTCTTGAATAATCCTCTCATAAACTAAGGTTTAATTCCCGATCGGCCCATCTACTTTGTGGCAGCCCTTACACTCTTCATTTATTTGCACTCTCTTGGCAGCTGTTACACTGTGTACTGCACTCTGCTTTTTGCACTGAGTTTATCATGCATGGTATGATTGTGGTCACATATGGCGTGATTTGTCATGAATGCATGTAAAACATGGCTGTCAAGCAAGCCCAGCTCACCGACGCTGCAGACCGGCGATGGAGAACCGCCCACCGCGGAACGAGGACCGCTCGCCATGGCCTAACAATGACGGAGGACCAACCGGAAGGACTGGGAATTCTTTGTTTTTGTATACACAGTGCACAAAAGGGTCTCTGTGTACACTGCTCGCACACCACAAACTCCGAACGCGGACCCAAGCCACCGGCATTGACGAGAAGTAGGTCGCCAAGAACGAGGAGGGACATGGTACATTGAGGGGTAGGAGACCCTGGGGCTGAGGTGGAAGGGCCACATTGCAGATAACAAAGGAGACCCGGCTTGGGCAGATTGGGGGGGGGGCGTGAATAAAGGGGGAAATCGGCGTGGGGGGGCGCTGAGAACAAGAGGGACTGAGGAGGGGGGGTGGGGACGAAGAAAGGTTCAACAATATTTAAGGGTACTTTCATAATTTGTCAGCGCCATGAGGCTTTTGTGTACTGTGTGTACAAAAACAAAGAATTCCCAGTATCTATCACTCTCTCTCTCCAATGTTTTTTTACTGCGTCTTGGTGCACATGACAGTAAAACACTGAAACCAAAGTGGAAGTGATTGAATAACAACATTTCAAAGTCAGGTGGAGAGGTGGAGGGAAATGGGCCAAAGATGGGCAAATGGGACTACCCAAGATGAACGTCTTGAACAAGTTGGGCCTGTTTCCGAATTGTATGACTCGATGACTTAGTGAAATCAGTCTTCTGTGCCCTAACTGATCACAACCAAGAACCATGAATGGCTCATGGTCCTGCTCAGATGACTTCAATCTTCAAACGTATTTCTGTAAACGTCAAGTCAGCTCATCTCATGACTTTCCAAGCAGAAACCTGCCACACAGCTCAAATTGATCTTTGGCAAATGGCTATTTGGATGCTGACCCAGAAGGGAGCCAGCACCACGCAAGAATTATTTAAAGAGTAAATATTAGATCATCAAGAATACCCTGTGCTATCCTTTTGATGGACCCCACACATAAATAATCACCCAACAACTACCAAGCCATATCACCAACAAGGAAATATATCACTGCCACAATAGGAGATTACTGGAGATCGACACACAATGTTGGAGTAAGACAGCGGGTCAAGTAGCATCTCTGGAGAAAATACATAGGTGAGGTTTCGGGTTGGGACCCTGAGATTACTTGAAATTGGTAACATCAAAGCTTCACAAAGTAGCACGCACGAGAAACAATGACATAATATCAATAATACAGAACTGCCCTGTACTCAGCCCAATTGATCAACGTTTAAGACCCTACCTAAATTGCAGGATGAACTTTACAAAAACTGTTGCAGTGCAGCTCAGAAAAAAACTGCATTATGATTGTCCTGTTATCAATTACCATACTTTTTCAAAATTCAATAAATAGTTGTTCCTGGGAGGAAGAGACCTTAAACTCTACCCATGTATTTCTTAAAAGTTATTTTAATGATTATATTATGTCCATGGAGCGTTTTACTATTCCTCCATTGCAGTTCTCTAGATGATTGATTGCACAGTTGATTGCTTCAATCCAAGAATGACTGGTATGCTTGAGGGGGTCTGCAAGAGGAACTAGCGATGCTGGAGTCTGCAAATGGGTGGGACTTGGAGCAGCAGGCTCAGAGAGCCGAGAGCAGGGAGTGTGCCGGATAATCAAAACCACTGCAGCAGGGCTTGATGGTTCAGGATTTGCAATTTCACAACTTAGCTCAGGCATTAAGCATCCTTATTTGTGCATCTCCAATAACACTTCTTCCTCTTGTGAATATGTAGCTGCTACAGGTTATGCAGGAGAAATTGTCCAAGACAAATTTAGACGGCCAAGGGTATTAAAGTCAGGTTCAGAGATGGAACACAGAAGATGGCCCGGCTGACAATGGCAGAGACAATCTATTGCATCTAACATCACCTGCAATTCATAAATCAGCCGCTGAGCGGGTGAAGCAAAGCAATGTTCAACAATGTCAGATTTTTTTTTAAGTGATGCTTTCCAATATAAAACCTACACAGAAGGTATATAGACAGCTGATAAAGCTGGAAGAGGATGCAAAATAAACATAGGAAACGAGAGAAATGACCTTTACTGATTAGGCCGTAACCATGCCCAGCAATTGGAAGCATTCTTAACAATGTGATGCTATTCTTTGGAAATAAGTTTCAAACAACCAAACCTTTTACAGGAAGAAATGTGATACTCTAATTCACCTCTAAACAACTGCAATCAGAAATAATGGGCCAAATGGTTTTAACCCGTCCACCTATTTTGCAAATTCATAGGTTCTACACCTCCTCATGTTTCTCTGTAGGTCATGAATTCTACTTAACCTTCAGTGTTGCACTTCCCCACTTTATCTCAAACATATTAAATGTTTGAAGAAGGGTCTCGACCCGAAACATCACCCATTCCTTCTCTCCAGAGATGCTGCCTGTTCCGCTGAGTTACTTCCGCTTTTTGTGTCTATCATCAGTTTAACCCAGCATCTGCAGTTCCTTCTGCAGATGTAGATATTAGACAATAGACAATAGGTGCAGGAGTAGGCCATTCGGCCCTTCGAACCAGCACCGCCATTCAATGTGATCATGGCTGATCATTCTCAATCAGTACCCCGTTCCTGCCTTCTCCCCATACCCACTGACTCCGCTATCCTTAAGAGCTCTATCTAGCTCTCTCTTGAATGCATTCAGAGAATTGGCCTCCACTGCCTTCTGAGGCAGAGAATTCCACAGAATTAAATGTTAAATGTTTGCTTAGTCTACTTTATGCAAAATTCTTAACTCATTGTTCAAACACGATTTCCTGAAATCCGACGTGGTCTCCCTTTAATGATGTGAAATCTGTTCTTTCAGATATGCACACTCAAATAATACCACTTGCTGTAATCTAATTGAGCCATCTGGCATTAGACTAACAGATAAGTTAGATAGAGTAGTTGCCAAGGTTTTTACAAAGCACATCAACTAATATTATAGGTTTACAATAAGTAAGAATTCTGTAAAGCACCAAAGGCTTGTGAGATGAAGGAGACAAAGTGTTTGGGAACTTTAAGATGAATGTTGATAAAACATGTCCACTGTGGCCTGTTGGTACAAGTCACCCGGACGCAAATTGCAATTTCTAGCAACTCCAAGCTCTCATACCATATCTTAACATCAAAATAATATTTTAATTTAATCCATTTATGTGTGTACACACTTACATGCCGCTTTGATGCAGCAGTTAGTGCTGATACCACACAGCTCAAGTAATCTGGGTCCTAATCTCAGTAACTGTGTGTGGTGTTTGCAAGTTCTCCTTGACACTCCATGCATTTCCGAGGTGCTCCGGTTTCCTTCCGCACCCCAAAGACATCCTGGTAGGTTAAATGGATATGGTATATTGCCTCTTGCACTGAAGATAGACACAAAATGCTGGAGTAACTCAGCGGAACAGGCAACATCTCTGGAGAGAAGGAATGGATGACGTTTTGCGTCACAACCCTTCCCCAGACTGAGACGGGAGAAGGAGACTAGAGATATGGAAGGGTAAAGTGTGAAAATGACAGATCAAAGCAGACGCTGATCAAGGGAATAAAAAATGGTTCATTGTTGGCTGAGGAGGTGACAACGAGGCATACAATCAGTAAAATTAATCAGGACAGTGAAACTATTCAGAGAACTAGGGTGGGGGAGGGACGGAGAGAGAGGGAAAGCAAGGGAAATCTATATTATTACCGCTGGGGTCTAAGCTGCCCAAGTGAAATATGAGGTGCTGTTCCTCCAATTTGCATTGGGCCTCACTCTGACAGTGGAGGAGGCCCAGGACAGAAAGGTCGATGTGGGAATGGGAGGGGGAGTTCATGTGTTTAGCAACCGGGAGGTCGCATAGGCCGAGGCGGACTGATGTGGCAAGAGAATCGTGGGCCGTTGATGAAACAGAATAGGTATGTCAGGTAATGGAACTATTGAGAATGTCTTGAAAGCAGGCAAAAACTAAATTACTCAAATGGCCTCTTTCATTCTTGTAAGGAAAATTGCAAAACATGAAATATAACAGTATAACAGAGCTTTATTTGTCATTCGGTACCGAGGTACCGAACGAAACTACATAGCAGTCATACAAAAAAAAGAACACAAGACACATAACCCCAACACAAACGTCCATCACAGTGGCTCCAAACACCCCCTCACTGTGATGGAGGCAACAAAACTTCCACTCTCTTCCCCCCACGCCCACGGACAGACAGCTCGTCCCCGACCGACCCGCACAGTCCCCGCAAGGGGGTGGAAGTCCCCGCGGCCGAATCGCACCGGGTGCTGAAACGTCTCGCGGCCGAGCCGGGCGATGAAAGGCCCCGCGACCAAGCCTTGTGCAGCTAAGTCCCGTGGCCGAGCCGCACCGGGCGATGTTAAGTCCCGCGGCCGAGCCGCACCGGGCGATGTTAGGCCCCGCAGCCGAGCTGCACCGGGCACTGTTAAGTCCAGCAGCCGAGCCGCACCGGGCAATGTAAAGTCCAGCGGCCGAGCCGCACCGGGCGATGAAAAGTCCCGCGGCCGAGCCGCACCGGGCACTGTTAAGTCCAGCGGCCGAGCCGCACCGGGCGATGTAAAGTCCAGCGGCCAAGCCGCACCGGGCGATGTAAAGTCCAGCGGCCGAGCCGCACCGGGCGATGTTAGGCCACGCAGCCGAGCCGCACCCCGCGCCGTGGGGAAGAGAAAAGTTTCCCCCACCCCCCCACCACCCCCCCCACCACCCCCCCACCCACACCACCACCCCCCACACATACACAACCAAAAAAAATACAAAAACCATCCCAACACAGACACACAACAAAAAAAAAAGGAAAAAGACGAACAGACTGCTAGCGAGCCGCTGCAGTTAGGCGCCGCCACTTCCGCTTAGTATCAACAAAAGATTAACAAAAGATTATGGAGCTTTGAGCAACTGAAATGATGCAAACTTCCATTATAATATAAAATACATTAACAAGAAGAGGACATAACTTATTTTGCCATTAAATCAGGATAATCACAGTAAAATGTATTAGACACCAACAAGATAATATGTATATGGAGACAAAAACATGATTCTTGATAAATACTTTGTATTTTCTTTCACAAAGAAGAAATTATGAATTCTAGTTTCGGTGGTGAAATATTGACAATATAAGGAGGAAATAATTAGTTTAGTACCTTTGATAAAAGCCATTCACCATCGTGTGCCCTTATCTATTTGAGGGAAGTTGTTAAGGGAGGAGATCATGGGGCTTGAACCATCATTGTTTCATCCTTCGTAGTTAGTTAGTAGGCCGACACAGTGGCACAGTTGCTGGAGCTGCTGCCTCACAGCACCAGAGACTCTGGTTTGATCCCGACTTTGGGTGCTGTTTGTATGAAGTTTGCACATTCTCCCTGTGATGCGTGGGTTTCCTCACACATCCCAAAGGCATGCAGGTTTGTAGATTAATCGACTTCTGTAAATTGCTCCTAGAGTGTGGAGAGTGGATGAGAAAGTGGGATGATATACAAGATGTGTGAACAAGTAATCGATGGATGGCATGAACTCGGTGGGAATGTGTTTCCATTATGTACCTTTCAATCAGTCTGAGTTTTCAGATGACTAAGTGCTAACCTGTTCGTGCTACTTAAAAATAGCAGACTAACAGACAAAATCTGATAGGTAAATAATTGGAAGAGGACAGTATTTTAGAAGGGACGGATCAATCACAGCCACTCAGCATAGACTTTATTTTAAAGGAAATAACTGTTTGACACATTTCATTGGACTTTGAAGAGGTAACATGGAAGCTTCTGCACAGAAGACTGGTCAGAATAGGAATGCCAGGGAAAATTGACATTTGGATCCAAAATTACCTCAGTAACTTCAATTTTTCCACATTGCCCTTGGTACCTCTCTTAAAGGAACAAATGGTATCATGTTGAATGGGGGAGTGCTTTCACAATGCTGTATTAGGTACCAATCGAGTGAAACATGGCTGTTCCTGAAGTACTTCAGCAACCATAATACTTACACAAATCTGACCATGGAATGTCATCCGTTCCGTCACACAACTTACAAGAATTGGAAGCTACACCGTGACACAGCCAGAAGTTTGCACGTTCCATCTTGAACATGTGGCTCAGCGTAACACTGACCACTTTTATTTTGCACCTTCTCATCCCTGACTTCCCATCCCTAACCAAAAAGATCAGCCCACTTCAAGGGATGCAAGTGTAAAATATTGGTTTATCATGAGATCATAAGAGATAGGAGCAGAATTAGGCTATTTGGCCCATCAAGTTTACTCCGCCATTCAATCAGGGCTGATCTATCTCTCCCCCCTAACTCCGTTCTCCTGCCTTCTTCCCATAACCTCTCACGCCCGTACTAATCAAAAATCTATCTGTCTCTGCCTTAAATATATCCACAGCCTTCTGTGGCAAAGAATTCCACAGATTCACAACCCTCTGACTAAAGAAATTCCTCCTTCCCAAAAAAACATCTAAAAGAACTATACAAGTAACATCCCAAAGGTAACTGTAACCTTTTATAGCAGGATATCACAAACAGGCAACAGCTTTTCGTTGCAATATATTTAGGAATGAGATTTTAAACTTCATCTCTGGATCTGCAAGCTAGGAGTTAAAATTGATTTTTTTTCCCTCCTCCTCTCCTACCACCGAGTTATGGTAAACAAAAACATCTTTGTTTGTTCCTGCTGCTCTTGAGTCCCTTTTGCTGTAAATGCAATCAGCTATTCAAGGAAACCTGCAATTTGAACAAATATTGACTTCAGTAAACAATGTGCTGTGACACACCCAAAGGCTCTGGGCTGAAAGCAAGTCTATGTCCAGCATTGTTTTAACTGAATCCATCAGGACTGCCCCAATATAAGCCGTACTTTATTTCTAAATGTGCTCTCAGCACCCAAAAATTTATTTCACAAAAGAAATAGCAATCAGGACACTGAACTTATGCGGCAGCAGTATCTACTGCTGTTAACATATAAAACGCACAGAATATTTCAGGAGCAGAAAGGGATGTCTAGGTTACATTGTACGCCAGGGATGTCATGGGTAGCACCACCCCACCTACCCACCCCCTCCCTCACCCGTCTCCAGACTCTCTTCTCAGAAACTGGATATAAAGTCAAATATGTGCTTCGACCTGCAATGCCCCATTCACCATTTCCAAAAACAATCTGTCTCTCCCCTCCCCCAACCACTTCCTAGAAGTCTTCCAACCATCTGTTGCAAGGCCCAACTACACCAACCCCGCCCCCACCCCACAAAGTGCCTCCGGCCACCATTCCCCCTTTCCACTCCCATTTCTATTACTGAAAAATGAAGCAGAATCAAGTCTCCTCAAGTTACCCCTCCTCAATTTCTTTGCTCTTGTGATAATGGCACCAGGTCTCACTGCAGATTAACTGTGCAGTCCTCCTGCATCCTGGAGATGTGGCTACTTTTCACACACTATATAAGGCACCACCCACAAAGCCCTATTAATTAACAGAATAAACAAATTTCACTTGCTGACTGACAATTTATTGAGGTATAAACTTTGTTCGTCATTTATTTTTGGCAGCATAACAACAGAGCTTATTGGTTTCCTGAAGGTGGGTGTCATCTATTTTAATAGAATAATTCTGAAAGGTACTCCTTTCTCATGAGAAAGAGCTACATCTGATTGCTGCAGTAAGACCTCCCCCAATAGAATTTTTAAAAGAATAAGCAGAGGTCAGCGGAGGACAGAGTGCAAAAATATTAAGCATAAATACTTGCCAAAAGTTCCTGAGAATCAAAGGTTTTATTGTTTGTGAAACCGGCGGCTATTCGCGCCATTGTGTCGATGGCAGTGTCTACGTTTGTCTACTAATCTTGTTCCTTACCTCTCAGTACAGAGACATGGAGGACACAATGCTTCAATATCTCATCCATTTTAAAACATGTAGGGATTGAGCTGTAGATCAATACCATACCATTCTTCGGGCAAAAATAATGATCTCCCTCTAATCCTTACAATTTTTCAAATTCCATGTCCTTTAGTTATTGATCTAGCTGCTCTGTTCACCCAGTTTTGGCTTTCATTAAACATTCCCCAAACCCAAGCCCCCATCCATGTTCTCCCAAGAGATGCCACCTGACCCGCTGAGTTCCTCCATGACTTTGTGTCCTTTACCCCACAGCCTTCTTTATTTTAAAAGAAAGCAACACCGGTAAATTATTCCTTCAGTCCTGGGCCCTCTGAATCCTCCTTTGTATTTTCCATAGCTCCATCATATGAGCTGCCACACACTCCATGCATGGACCAGCCACCTCCTCCTATGCTGCAGGAGAATATGAGAAATATGCGCTTCTATAACTGCAACTAGAATTGAGCACTTTCTAACTGGGACCAAACTACGATGTAAATAAACCTCTGGCAGGATGTTCCTGCACTTACTTTTTGTGTCTCAGTAAATGAAATATTCCATCTTAACCACCTTAGCTGTATGCTCTGCTACATTCAAGGATTCCTGTTTTGCACAATGATTCTCAATACTTCATCTGTGAAGACTTTTATCCCATTTGACCTCTATAAATTCATAATCTACACTTCTCCAGATTAAACTGCATTTGCCACGTTTTTGCGTATCTAGGATTTAAATCGACAGATAACTTGCTTATGCCTTCAACTTTCCCCATTCAAAATCAACCATGTGGCCACATTTTATATAATCTACAGACTTCTTTTGTGTACTTCAGCATTTTATAAATCATTGATGCATACCAGGAAAAACAAGGACCTTAGAATTGACGCCATTTGAAGACCACTGCAAAGTGTTCCAATCATGATTTATTTTTCATTATCTTTTGTTTTAAGACAAAGGTTTGCATCCAATGACCTTTACTTTCCCTGTCAATATTTCACATGGAACTTTGTTAAATCGCTAGGTTAAAAACGTAAAGATACCACATGTGTTGCATTTAACAAACTTCTGCATTACTGTCCGAAAAAGATCAATTGTTATTCAAAAATGACCCTTTTAAGAAAGACAAACTGACTGCCATTGGTTAAACTATGCCTTTACAAAAAGAGCGATATCCACTTCCTCTCAGTTTAATTCTGTAATAATTTCCAATTCCAAGCTAATGATCAATGCATAGTGCAATTGATCATAAAGAAATGTTAAGATTACATAGAGCCAGAGAAATTTAAAGCGCATAACTGGCCTGTAACTATTCAGTCAATAGCTATCTCCCATTTTAAGCAAGTGTACTCCTTCAGCAAGCTTCATGCACTAGGTCCAAAATCAGAAAATATTATAAAGTAATGGTCAACAACTTCGCTGTTTACTTGTTTCTCTGAAGAGTTTGGAATACAATTTATCCAGCATGATGATTTATACACCTGGTATTATCATTTAATATTTCCTTGATATTTATCGTATCCAATATTTCATTTTCATTCTTCCTGATTTCAATTTCCAGTTCATCCTTCTCTTGTGAAGGCAGACACATAATATTGTTGTCGAACCAAATTCAGGTTTATCTTTTTCCATCTCTTTTCCTTCTTATCCTTTTGTTTCTTATGTTTATAAAAATATTAAGGTTATCCTTGACTTTTCCTGCACATTTTCTTTTCCGTGTTCTCTCTGTCTTACTAAGTTCACCCTTGCATATTGTACAATATTCTTTTTTTAAATTAGTCTGTTGAGTGACATTAAACAATGCTAACTTCTTTGTTGTCATTTTTCCAGCTCTTGTTTCCTCACCCTTTCAAACATGTTCATTCATCCCCTGCCTTCCACATAACTCTGCCTGTGGCTCTGATGAGTTTGTACAGATCCCTCCTCCTCCAGAATTACTACCTGCATCCCAGGAACCTTGCCCCCTTCATCATTTATTAGTAATGCAGTCACCTTAATTATCCAATTTCTGTTTATGATATCGATGTCTGAAGCTCTGGAATTCCCTTCCTAAACCTATTCTCCTCCTGATCATTCTGGTCGTCACTCTTAGTGAGTTTTCCAATATTGGGTTATTTAATAAAACCTGCAAAGCAAAAATCTTGCTCTATTAAATGTACAATATAAATGCAATTTATCTTATTTGTAGAACCCTCTTTCTATGTCATAGGGAAATATGAGAATTACGAGCATAAGAATTAGAAAGCTCTTTCATTTTACTTGGAGTGGAATGTCAGCTTTCACTCACATCCCAAACACCAAATTTCCAACGTTCTACTGGAAAAGGATTCCCATGGCTGCGCCTAACGGCTGCGGCTCTCTGGCAGTCTGTTTGTCTTTTTTTCTTTTATTTTGTTTGTGTCGGTGTTGGGATGGTTTTTGTTTCTGTTTTTGGCTGTGTATGTGTGGGGGGGGGGTGGGTGTGTTGGGGGGGGGGGGGGTGGGGCGGGGGAAACCTTTCTTTTGTTAGGTCTCTTCCCCGGGGCGCAGCTCGCCCGCGGGGCCTTCCATCGCCCGGCGCGGCTCGGCCGCTGGACTTAACATCGCCGGCGCGGCTCAGCCGCGGGACGTTTCAGTGCCCGGTGCGGCTCGGCCGCGGGACGTTTCAGTGCCCGGTGCGGCTCGGCTGCGGGACTTAACATCGCCGGCGCGGCTCGGCCCGGCCGCGGGACGTTTCAGTGCCAGGTGCGACTCGGCCGCGGGACGTTTCGGTGCCCGGTGCGGCTCGGCCGCTGGACTTAACATCGCCGGCGCGGCTCGGCTGCGGGACGTTTCAGTGCCCGGTGCGGCTCGGCCGCGGGACGTTTTTGCTGTGACTGCTGAAATTTCGTTCGGTGTTGTGCCGAGTGACAATAAAGTTTTGTTATGTTATGTTATGTTATGTTATGTTATATGTTCACAGTCATGGCAGGCACAGTGTGAACATCCCTGTCATGCCCAGGATATGCATTCCACACGGTTCTCCATTGTTCTTTCCGGCACTCACCAGAGTGCAAGCTAGCTTTCAGTTGGCCAGAGCATATTCCAACTTCAAGAATGTAAGTGGATCCGGTTGCTGAAGTATCACGGAAATCCCTTCAGGACATTGAGAAGTTAAACTGGAATTTGAATCAAAATTAATCAGTTGTCGGAACCAGGTCCCACCTCAGCTACTTGGTTCCCAGCCACCTGTAGATGTTCCAACTACAGGTGACTCTGCCAGGATGTAGACCCCTTTGTATTTGGTTATATTGGAGACTTCTTCAGAGAGTATGAGTCTATGAGTGTAGATTCAAGAAATGCAACTTTGGCACCATCTGGTGGGCTTCCTGGAGAATTTCACCTTGCAGTCAGTTGATCCAATGCAATGCTGTCATCCATTAAGATCAGTTCAATCTTTGGAGAAAATAAACCAATTTATCGTTGATCTACTTGTAGCTGGTTTGTTTTCAGGAGCAAGGACCCTCAAATGACTTTAAAAAACAATTAAAGAATGACAGTTATAGCAAAGGGTAGTGATGTGTGCCTCACTGAAAGAAGTAAAGTGAGATATGCAAGGACAACTGAGAGTGCGTTGTGGCAATACAATGCAATGCAAGTATTGAATTTGTTGATTCAATATTCACTGAGAATTCATCACTTTCGTTTCACACGATATTTTAAATACTAACCAAGTAATCCCAGAAGAGAGCAGCTTTCCTAAATGAAACCCGAACAACTGAGACAGGGGTAAAAATCCTGTTCTTTCATCACAAGAGCCTGTGGCAGATGACATGCCCTGTTGGACCTGGCACTGGAAGCAAACAGTGTGCTTTAAATCATTTTGAAGCTGCTCCTAAGCATTGATCTTAATCCTGAGCCAGATATCAAATGACAATGAACAGGTACCACCCATCCATTTGCACCACACAGAGGAGGCTTGTTGTCTACTCTGTCGAAGATAGGCCTTGTACAATTATCCCAAAACAGTGCAAGCAGCAGCATGTCTGACCCAGTCAGCATTTTCTTCCTTGATGCCTTTACAACATCCTTTTGCGAGTTGCCTGAACGTTCTGCAGTCAAACCTTTGCCTTTGGCGTGCATTTTCTTGCAAAAAAAACCAAAACATCTTGCGTACTCCCAGAACTGCACATAGCATACGATAGGTTAGGTTCGGACAAGAGGCAAAGTGTGCTGTGGTTCTACAGTCATTAGTTGAACTCACACCGGAGAGCAGTCACATCAAGTGCAAGAGAGCATTCTCAACGAACCTGGCAACCAATTTTGTAACAAAGGAATACAAGTGTAAGCCAGTTTCCAAATGAAGATGATGAACCGGTACCTCGTCAGGACTGGGGATACAAGTCTTTGTTTATGAGCTCAATGTTGAATTGAACTTTTCCCCCTAAAACAAATCAATCACAAAGCAGAAAAAAATGAATCTGTGTCACCTAAAGGATGTAGAGTTAAGCCTTCCAATTTCATGTTCGGTTTATTCAAGCTGCCACAGGATTTTGACGTGACAGGGATTAAAGGTATGAGAGAGGATGAATGGATCACCAATTCTCAATTATCCCACCGTGAACAATTTTTTTTCAATCTTGGTCTTGTTCTGCACTACGGATTTAGCCTTTCACTTGAACCAATTATTGAAAGTGCAAGATATAAATCAGTTACAGGACCTCAATGCCCTGACTCAAACTAACAACTTTTGCAGTTGTTAGGCACATTAAGCCAATACACCCAAATGGACGATGGTAAAACAGATGGAAGGAAGTGGCCCACTCATGCCAGGAGTGAATGTTCACATGAGCGGACAGCTGTCGAGAATGGCATGTTCTTTGCTTCAGTGGAAAAAATTAAACCAGTACTAAATCAGGCCAACATGCTCTGATTTCAAACACTGCTTTGAAATTCCAGCAATTTATTTTCTCAATTTAAAGTGCAGAAGAAATTTGATTCTAATTGGTAGATTGAATCTTCCAATCCGTCGTCATGGGTACCAAAATATATTCAAGAGTCAAGAGTCTTTTATTGTCAGATGTTCCAAAAAGCATATGTAAACTTAGAATTCTGTAAATAAAATAAACAAAAAAAAGTCAGGGTGAGTGGGTGTGCGTGTGTATATATATATATATATATATATATATATACACACACACATATATGTATACATATATACACACACACGCATATATATATATACATACATATATATATACACACATACATATATAAACACGTGTGTGTGTATATATATATATATATATATATACACACACATGTATATATATATATATATGTATATATGTATATATGTAAATCTAATTGTCCCTTGTGTGTAGGATAGTGCTAGTGTATGAGGATCGCTCATGAATTCCGAAGGCATGGATTTTAAACAATCATCCATGTAGAAGTTGTTCTTTACTCTGTCACCTCTTCAGGAAAGCAAGTTTTTCTTAATACAAAGTTTGCACAATTTGGTGACGACACGGCTCCGAAAAGATGTACCTTCATCCAGTATTCAACAAGATCAAGCTGCACATCACCATCGGGCCACCACAGAAATCGCAGATAGTCAATATGCTTTTCTGATACCTTGACCTGATGAAACATTGCTTTGATATCAGCCATCAAAGCAACCAGCTCTTAACTGAATCTGATGAGAACTCCAATGAGTGAGTTGGTTAGGTCTGGACCCTGCAGCAGGCAGTTAAGTGATGTACCTTTGAAAACTGCACCACGGTCAAAGACCACCCTTAAAGTTCCTTTCTCTGAGTGATACACCCAGTGATGAGGGATGTACCAGAGTTCTCCATCACTTCGATTCAGCTGGTCCATTGGTACCCTTTCAGCATAATCATTGTCAATCATTTATGTGAGGAAAGATGTATATTCATCATAACACTTCTCATTCTTGCCAAACTTGCGTTTCAAGCTCTGGATGCGTTGCTCTGCAATGCAACGGTTAATGAGTTGGTCAATGCCAGAGTCTACTTCAGGGTCCAAGTCCTTCAAGTAAGGCCATTGTTTCAGGTCTTCTTGTCTGGGAATGTTTAGCTTTCTCATCAGGCTTTCTGTACTGAAGGTAGATGAACTTCCATGATCCAAAATTGCGTATGTTTGCAATACTGTACTCCCATTGCTCTTTGCTTGTACTGGTACAATGGAAGAGATGCAGGTTTCATCACCTGCCCCAATATGCCCACACATTTGAGATGGGAGAACAGCATCACTCGCAATTGGCTTTTCCTTCTGTTCTGTATGTTCTGGTTTCTTTTCTTTGTCCTTTTGTTCAATGTGAAGTGTTTCAGGATGCTTTTCTTGCACCTGTGTTCTACAGGTTTTGCAGTTGTTGCAAAACTGCTTCTGGCTGTTTGCAGTTTTTTAATTCGGTTTTACATATTTTAATAGTATCCGGTTTCTTTTCTTATCTTTTTAATTAACAATGCAATGTCTTTCAATTGTTCTTTCCTTCTTCTCAGTCGTTCTTCTTCTTCAATCTCATGCTAGCTTTTCAGGGTAGCAACCCAATTCAAGACATAAGAGAACTTTGAAGCTCCATAAAATGAAAAAAAAACAATTTTCCCTTACGGAATCCATTCTGATGTCGCCACCTTTTGGCTGAACATCAGATCTAACCACAGACATACTTGTACATCACTATCCCTTTAAGACGTGTTGACATAAAGTCGTATCTTCACAAGAATTCAAAACAAACTGATATCTTGCGATGCTCAAGGTCACTTCTTTGACAGCTTCTGATGGCTGCTGAAATTTGGAATGCTGAGAACAAAGAAATGAAAACAAGGTGATATCAGTCTGGCCCTTTCGTGGAGACATGAGGCGTCAGACGTTGAGAAGCTATGGCAAGATACAGTTCTTACATTATGTAGTGGCAACTTCAGTCCTTACAATAAAGTCCTCTCCGCTTACCACCATTTCACGGGGAAGTGGAGTGAACGATCTTGACGCAAACCAACTACAGAGAGATCTTCACGACGTTACAATTTAATTAGTCGTTTATTGAAATAGTGATACAAACAGATCTGTATTTCTCCCGTCATAGATCTGGTAAGAACTGTATCTTGCCATAACTTCTCTGCGTCTGACGCCTCACGTCTCCGCCCCCTCAGATTGTACCTAGTTCTGGCTCCTCCCAGTACGTTACGCCCATATATGCACATTTTGCCCATATATGTATTCATCTCACGACAACTCCCAAGTGTCCAAAAATAATACTACAAGATACAAAATAATATAATGTGCAGAGACAGCTAGTAAACACAAATGGCTCCTGCACACAGCAACAAAAGAGCATGGTTAAATTTCAATAATCATTGGACACGACTATTACAGACGATCGCTGACTCAGGAACAAATGCACAACACATAGTCATTCAGTCAGCCCCAAGTGATCATATTGGGGATTAGCAATGCATACTTAATACATATCTACGTTTTAGATCTTGCACTTTTATTCTGATACAATGAAGCCAATATATTTAGTTGGAAAGAGTGGAAAATATACAAAGATCCCAAGTGAGTCAAGTAAATTCACATGGTGAATTTATTAGCATTAATTTTTTTTCAAACTGACGTTATTATTTGACCCCACTGCTGCAGAACCCATGAAACCGACCCACATTGTACACACATGCCCTTCTTGCTTTCTACAGGAGAACTGTAGTTCTTTTGAAATTCTACCAACCGCTTACCTTCAGAAATGAAACAATTGTTCATGACCGATCACTACACACCCTCAAGTAGAATCATTTATCTACATGCTGTAAGACCAGTAGGCTAAGCATTTTACCAAAGATCAATATCGGAGACTGAGTTTGTTGTTAAAGTTCGTGTATGCAGCTGCCCCAACCTGGCAGCAACAAACTACAGTAACAGACCTGGACAATGGAATGTGCCACACGAAACACCTCATCTATCCATCGCCCAAGGCTGCTCATTTTAATCTGAATCCGTGCTTTGTGCACAAGAACCGGATTTTCTTCCTGTCTGATAAGCAATTACTGTAGCACTACTATCCTTTCCAAAGCAAATAAGCTTGTATAAACCACATGGCAGCAGAATCCCAGTAACAAATAAGTCTTCACACAGACACAAATACCAGCTGTATTTAGGGAAGTACTTTGATAACAAGCAGTAAGGAATGACGCAGGCCGTTTCAACGATTCCCAAAGGGGGTGTACCACTCAACTCAATGAACATTGGCAAAGGACCATACTGTCCATAACACAGCAATTTTTAAATTTGTTCACCACATTTTCATGAGCCCTTTGGTGGTCAATGTATCTCACAACAATTGAAGTCATGCAGACCATCAAACTCAATCAAGTGAGTTTGATAGGAAATTCCTAGAAATCTGAAATAAAACAGAAAATGGTGGAAATACTCAGCAAGTCAGGCATCATTTGTGTAGGCAGAGAAAAACAGAATTAATAAAGTCATTAAGATTTTATACTAGGCACCATAAACTATCAAATGAGTCAATCATTACTTCCTCTATCCCACCGTAGATGTTGCCTGACTTTTGCAGTACAGAACGCCACAGGAGATCCTTCTTCCCTGTGGCTATCAAATCATACAACTCCTCCCCCTTCTGTGGGGTTGACTGACTCCCCTCCCCCCCCTCCCTTCCCCAATCTTTGCACATCCCCAATCTTTTCCACTCGTCACTTTTATGTATTTTGTGTTTTATGACTGTTGGCAGAGCAATTTCCCTTCTGGGATAAATAAAGTTCTATCATATCGTATCGTACATGTCAAACATTTCCTTTTTCTACACGAAGAGAACCTACCAGTGACTTCCTTCAATCACGGGTTGACACACATGTCCCACAGATTGTGAAACTGTTGAAATTAGTCCAAACAGCAAATTGCTGGAGGAACACAGCTTGTCAAGCAGCATCTGTACAGGAAAATGGACAACCGATGTTTCGGGTCGAGACCCTTCATCTGGACAGAAAGAGTAAAAGGGAGATAGTCTGAGGAGAAGGGAGAGGTAGAGCAAGAGCTGCCAAGTGATAGGCAGATGCAGACGTTGAGGGGTTAAAGAAAGAAAGAGGAGAGTAGAAATTCAACAGATGCACCGTAGAAGCATTTTACGGGATGCATCACAGTATGGTTTGGGACAAGCTCCATCCAAGACCGCAAGAAATTAGAGAATTTTAGACGCAGCACAGACCATCACGCAAACCAAACTCCTTTCCATTGTCACCATCTACACCACGCTGCCTCGACAAGCCACCAGCATAATCAAAGACGAGTCTCACTCCCTCTTCTCCCCTCTCCCATTGGGGCAATTTACAGCAGCCAAGTAATCTACTAATGCCGAGATCTTTAAGATTTGGGAGGAAACCAGAGCACCTTGTGGAAACCCACTGTAACAGAGAGAACGTGGAAAATCCACAAAGACAGTACAAAAGGTAAGGTTTTAATTCGGTTTCGGTGCTATGAGGTATCAGCTCTATTTGCTCCGCCACTGTGCTGCTCATAAGCAATAGACTACAGAGGACTTGTTCCCTATTTCGACATTTAAGTAGAATGTAAAGATCCTATTGTTCTAAATCAGGAGTTTTCCTGATTCCAGGCCAATATTGCCACTTTAGGAAAATAACTAGACTGACTCCTTAATTAAGAGATTTGTGGGATATGAAAGACAAAAACTAACAGAACTCAAGTGTCCTTCTGAAAGAATTGAAAACCTTACAAAAGTGAGATGAAAATGTCAAGCTGTTTCATTTCTGGAGTGACACAAAAACCTGATCTTTTTATGAAGGATACCCCTGTGCAAACTGCCAGGAGCTTTAAGATGGATAATGCACTAAAAGTGGAGCTCAAATGTTCATGGATTACTTCACAGCTCAATATGGACCAGAGCCCATATTGCAAATGGAAGAACTTGCACAGGCATTGTAGTTAAAACTACACTGCCAGAACCAAACAACAGGTTCAATACCCAGTCTCTGAAGAATTGATAGATTCTCAATATGGAACAGTGCCCATACTGCGAAGAGAAGAACTTGCACAGGCGTTGTTTCAGTTAAAACTACATTGCCAAAACCAAACAGGTTCAATACTCAGTCTCTGAAGAATTAATAGATAGCAGAGAAAGATGGCAGCCAGAGTGATACACATGGCTTCAAACAATCTTGTGTGGGGAAGAGGAAAGGAGACGTTTAAAATGTTCAATCCTAATCACAATGCAGTCTTTGACTGGGTGGGATCCAGATACAAATACAGGCTAAGGACATGATCAGGCTTGCCACGATGCCTCCCTTGCCTCTGAAGCTCCTGACATTATTTATTGTAAAGGCAATGTTAAACAGCCTAATTTTCTTTTTTTTAAATTATGTCATATGCCTAGGGCTACACAGCAAACCGTGTCTGGATCTTCAGCATAATGTTGCAAATCTAATTGCTGTCACAGACAGTGGGGCTGCCCTGGGATTACAACTCCCTTGCAGATTGGAACATGACTCAGACAAGATGTCATGGAAATTTAATTTGTATTCTGTACTCTCAATTACAGGTATTCCAAATATGCAGAAACACAACAAACGCTCGGAGATAATGAACTCCAGGTGCCAGACTAAATATTATTCACGGATACAGAAGATGCAACTTCAAAAGTCGGGCAGCATACCCTTAAACACATTAGAACCTGAATAGGTTGATTCCATAAACAGCAAGTGCAATAAATGAGTTTCTTGGACTTGTAAACCAGAGTTCTGGACATAAATTTAATTCCCACCAAGCCAGCGGTGGGATTTATATTCAATTCATACCTTGGAATTTAAAAAGTAACAGCTAGCCTCAAGAATAATGCCCACATGATTGATCTCAAAACTCACCTAGTTCAGCAGTATCCTTTCGCCACGCACATCCACAACCTCCACCTGCACTGACCAATATGTGAATGGTCTGGCAAATTTACATTAAAGCAACAAATGGAAAAGAATTGGACAATTGACCTGGTATTATGCTAGGCATTGAATTCAGATGTGGTGAGGTCACTCCCAGATCAGTTAACTGTGCAAAGTCCTCCTCATAAACAGTTGGGAACTGATGTACAATTTGCGATCACTTCACCACAACCGCCTGATTGAATTGTCACGACTAGATCATACTTCAGAGAGAGCATGCTAGAGTCCTTTATCATAATTTCTGGGTGCCTGGTCCAACTGCATGGAGTTTTTGTACTCATCTTCAACCTTTCACTACTCAGGTCCAAAGTTCTCACCTGCTTTAAAAGGACATCAATAATAAGTGCGCAAGCAGAGTAAGATGACATGGCTCAATGGCCAATGGCAGAAATGTCCATGGTGAAGAAATACTTTGAGAGGTTGGTCATGATGTATATCAACTCGTGCCTTCATAAGGACCTGGACCTGGTACAATTCCCCTACTGCCAGGTTAGATCAACTGGGGATATGAACTTGCCGGCTCTCCAATCTGCACTGGACCACTTGGACATTAAGGACATGTACATCAGCCTGTTGTTCATCAATTACACCTCAGCATTCAACACCATCACCTGCAACCAAACATCATCAAACTCAGAGAAATGGGTCTCTGCTTATCGCTATGTAACTGGAACCTCAGCTTCCTCATTGGAGACCACAAATGGTACGAATTGGCAACAGCACTTCCTCCTTGATAACCATCGACACAGGAGCACTTCAAACATGTGCTCAGCCTCCTGCTCTACTCTCTCTACACCCATAAGTGTAGCAAGACACAGCTCCAATGACATCTTTCATTTTGCCAGTCCTTGTTGAACAAATAATGTGTAACGATGAATCAGAGTACAGGAGGGAGATTGAAAATCTGATTGAATGGTGCCAGAACAGTATTCTTACTTTCAAAGTTAGCAAGACGATGGAGCGGATTGTTGACTTCAGGAGGGAAATGCTAGGATCCACAAACCTGACTTCATCGGACAGTAATGGAGGAAGTCAACAATTTCAAGTATGCGAGTGTGCATATTTCAGCACATCAATGCAATCACAAAGAAAGCGTATCACCACTTCTACTTCCTGAGAAGATTGAGGAGATTTGGTATGTTGACAAATATTCTATCAAGCTTATATTGGTGCAGGTAGAGAGCATACTGACTGTATAAGAAAATAACTGCAGATGCTGGTACAAATCGATTTATTCACAAAATGCTGGAGTAACTCAGCAGGTCAGGCAGCATCTCGGGAGAGACCGAAACGTCACCCATTCCTTCTCTCCCGAGATGCTGCCTGACCTGCTGAGTTACTCCAGCATTTTGTGAATAAATCGAGCATACTGACTGGTTTGGCAACTTGAATGCCCAGAAATGAAGGACTCTATGGAGAGTGGAAGACATTGCCTGGTACTGACATGGCTCATGAGCATCACAGGTGCTGACCTCTCCACCATCAAAGAGATCTATAGGAGGCGCAGCTTTTAAGAGGCAGCCAATATCTACACCACCTTGGCCACGCTCTCATTTCGCTACTACTGGTGGGTAGGCGCAAAGGAGCCTGAAAATTGTGACCACCAGGTTTAAGAACAGGTTCTTCCCAACAACTATCAGGCTCTTGAACACTACACAACACTAGCCTCCACAACCATGATCGTCTAAGGGACCATGTCAAAGTTGCCACAGACGGCTGTGGAGCCAAGTCAATGGATAGTCTAGTCAAAGGAGAGTCCACGACCAGAGGCTATAGGCTCAGAATAAAAGGATGTACCTTTAGATGAGTAGGAATTTCTTTGTTAAGAGGGTGGTGAATCTGTGGAATTCAGTGCCACGGACAGCTGTGGCAACCAAGTCAATGGATTTTTTAAGGCAAAGACTGATTAATTCTTGGTTAGTAAGGTTGTCAGGAGTTAAGGGGAGAAGGTAGGTGAATGGGATTGAGAGGGAAAGATAGATCAGCCACGATTGAATGGCGGAGTAGACCTGATGGGCCGAATGACCTAATTCTGGTCCTATAACTTATGAACAATGTGTGAACTTATGAACCATGTCTTTGGTTGCACTTCAAATTTTAATTTTAGTTCATGGTTACCTAGAATTACCATTATTAATTTATTATAGTATTGGTTATTTTAAGCTGCAGCAAGTAAGAATTTCATTGTTCTATTATCGGTACATAGGACAATTAAACACTCTTGCCTCTGGTGCAGACTATCAGTAGCTCCTCAAGATGCCCATAAATAAAATTGTATATAGACAATATTTAATGGATCATCTCATCAACATTCACTGTCAGGGCACACAGTGGGGAAAAAGGGCAACCAGAAGACAACATCATAGGATGGCTGACATTTGCAGAGTAATACCCTTACAAGGACCTAAAAGAATGGAGCCAGAAATGATATTCATCTCTTTCTTGTGAAGCATTTCCAGCATTTGGCTCTAATTTAACCTTTCCTTTGATTCCAAGTGCCCACCTGCACCTCTAGAAACATCAATCCAGCATTTTGCCTATAATGATCGAATAGATAAAGCAGTAAGTGCTGCATGACAAGAATGAATAGAAACATCAGCAATCTAGAATTGAATAAACTTCTAAACCATATGAGGTTACATCACTGTCATTATTTTCTTATATACAATTGGTTATACTGCAACTTAAAATATGTTTGTTTTAGTCCCTTTTAAACAAAAACATCTCTAACTTAGAAACTCCAAACATGTATTGTTCATTATCGGTACCAGAGGCGTTTGTGGCTGCCTTCTTGAACAGTTGCATTCTTTCTCGTCGAGTCTTGTGGGCAAGGATCGCTGAGCCTTGAACCCAGTGACAATTAAGAAACAATGACAAAATGTCCAAGTCTTGAAGGTGTTGTGGGTACTTCTCTTGTCCTCTATCAAGTCAAGTCAAGTCAAGTCAAATGTATTTGTCACATACACATACACGATGTGCAGTGAAATGAAAGTGGCAATGCCTGCGGGTTATGCACAAAAAGAATTACAGTTACAGCATATAAATAAAGTTAATAAGTTAATATTAGTGTCGACAAAAATTTAGTCTCTGGGGTTATAAAAGTTGACAGTCCTGATGGCCTGTGGGAAGAAGCTCCGTCTCATCCTCACCGTTTTCACAGGTTGACAGCGGAGGCGTTTGCCTGATTGTAGCATCTGGAACAGTCCGTTACTGGGGTGGCAGGGGTCCCTCATGATCTTACTTGCTCTGGATCTGCACCTCCTGATGTATAGGTCCTGCAGGAGGATGAGTGTAGTTCCCATGGTGCGTTCTGCCGAACGCACTACTCTCTGCAGGGCCATCCTGTCCTGGGCAGAGCTGTTCCCAAACCAGACTGTAATGTTGCCGGACAGGATGCTCTCTACAGCCCCAGAGTAGAAGCAATGAAGGATCTTCATAGACACTCTGAATTTCCTCAGTTGTCTAAGGTGGTAAAGGCGCTGCTTAGCCTTACCCACCAGTGCGGCAATGTGCATTGCCCACGTCAGATCCTCTGCGATGCGGACTCCCAAGTATTTAAAACTGCTCACCCTATCCACAATCGACCCATTTATCTCCAGTGGCGTGTACGTCCTTGGATGTTTAGCCCTTCTGAAGTCCACAATCAGCTCCTTTGTTTTAGTGACATTCAAGAGGAGGCTATTGTCCTGACACCAGAGTGCCAGATCAGCCACCTCCTCCCGGTAGGCCTTCTCATCGTTGTTGGAGATCCGGCCCACCACCACAGTGTCATCAGCAAACTTGATGATGGAGTTTGAGCTGAACCTGGCCCCACAGTCATGTGTGTACAGGGAGTACAGTAGGGGGCTAAGGACGCAACCCTGGGGGGATCCTATGTTCAGGGTGAGGGAGCTAGATGTGTGTTCCCCCATCCTGACCACTTGGGGCCTGGCAGTGAGAAAGTCCAGGACCCAGGCACACAGAGGGGTGCTAAGCCCCAGTTCCAGCAGCTTCTCAACCAGTCTGCTGGGGACTATTGTGTTGAATGCTGAACTAAAGTCAATGAACAGCATCCTCACATAGCCCCCCTGGCTGTCCAGATGAGAGAGAGCGGTGTGTAGAACCTGGGAGACCGCATCATCTGTGGACCTGTTCGGACGGTATGCGAACTGTAGTGGGTCCATGTTGCGAGGAAGGAGGGCGCAGATGTGCTTCTTGACTAGCCTCTCAAAGCATTTCATGACAACCGAGGTGAGGGCCACCGGTCGGTAGTCATTTAAACACGCTGGAGAGGCATTCTTTGGCACCGGTACAATGATGGATCTTTTGAAGCATGCAGGGACCACGGACTTTGCCAAGGAGAGGTTAAATATTGTGGTGAGCACTGGAGCAAGCTGAGTAGACTTTAGTACTCGCCCAGATATACCATCTGGGCCTCCAGCTTTCCTCGTGTTCACACGCGTCAGAGCCCACCTCACCTCATGCTCGGACACCGAGAATGTGTGCACATCCCCGGCGGTGGATCCCCCTCCAGCCTCGCTAGCCAGCGCCCCTTCGGTGCTGTTTTTAGACGGCGAGCTGGTGGTGTTACCCGTCTCAAACCGTGCATAAAAAGAGTTCAGGTCATCAGCTAAGGAGGAGCCGGCACTTCCGGTTGAGGGGGTGCTGGACCTGTAGCTAGTTATAGTCCGTAGCCCCTGCCAAAGGCGCCTGGTGTCCTGCTGCTCCATCTGTGACTCCATCTTGTCCCGGTACCTCCTTTTTGCATCCTTCACTGCCCTTCGCAGTCGGTAGGACTCTCCCTTGTAGTCGTCCATGTTGCCGAATGCCAGGCCGGAGTTGTAAGCAGCGGTGCGAGCATTCAAGGCCACGCGAATAGACCTGTCCACCCAGGGTTTTTGGTTAGGGAAGATACTGACCCTTACCGTGGGGATGATGGTATCGGCTATTGTGGCAATGAAGTCCGTAACCGCTTCCGCAAACTCATTTACGTCTCTGGAACTTGCTTGGAACATGTTCCAGTCGACTTTGCTCAGTGCATCCTGCAGCATGGCCTCTGAATGGTCAGCCCACCACTTTACGTCCCTCGTCACTGTCGCTTCCCGTACTATCCGTTGTTTGTACTCCGGCAGTGGATCTCAAGGATTTGGTAAATGCAGTCCAAAAACGCATGACTCCAAAAACTACAGAACATTCTGTAGATAATTCACCATGCAATTTTATTGAATTAGGATGAGAAAATTCAAGTGTGAGATTACAGTAAGAAGAAAAATGCAATAAATTAAAATGGTATGAAACCCACAAATTATTGTCTTTAATGAGAACATTTAGTTTATCTGCAGCTTCACAAGTGTGCCAGACCAATGCCAAGGATACACTTAACATTTCTGCCTAAGTCAAACACAAAATTACACAGGAACATAGGGAACTGCAGATGCTGGAATCGTGAATAAAACACAAAGTGCTGGATTAACTCAGCGGGTCAGGCAGTATCTCTGGAGAGAATGGATAGGCAATGGTTTGAATTGGGACCCATCTTCAAAAAATGAGACAGAGTATGATGAAGCCAGATTTGCAGCACCAAAGTACCGTGTTCTTTAATAGATGGAGATTGACACAGAATGGTAACTTAATTTATTCGTGTAGCCACATCAAAAATATGACAATGGAAATTTTTATATGTTAATTGTTGTGAATCATATATCTGCCTCCAATTACACCCAGAAGTGAGCCGATTTGTTAACAGCGCGGTGGTGTAGCCAAGTAAAGCTCAAATAACAGATTTCCAATCTAACCTCCAATGCTCTCCGTGTGGAGTTTGCATACGGTCCCTGTGAACACATACAAGTTGGTAAGTTAATTGGTCACTCGCTCCTCGTGTGTAGTGAGTAGTAGAAGTTGGATGGGGAAAATCAAATACTAGGGAGCATAGCTTTAAGGTGACAGGAGCAAACTTTAAAGGAGATGTGCAGGGCAGATTTGTGGGGTTTTTTTATACACAAAGTGGTGAGTGCCTTGCCAGACACTGCTGGAGGTCGTGGTTGAAGCGGATACGTAAGTGGCATTTAAAAGACTTTTGGATACATATACGGATAAGCAGGGAATAGAAGGATATGGGTTATGTGCAGGTAGATAAATGATGGTCTTGGCATGTTTAGTACAGACATTGTGGGCTGAAAGGTCTGTTCATGTAGACACAAAATGCTGGAGCAACTCAGCGGGTCAGGCAACATCTCTGGAGAGAAGGAATGGGTGACGTTTTGGGTCGAGACCCATCTTCAGACTGATCAATGTGCTGTACTGTTCTGTGTTGTATGGCTGAGTTTTATATGGCTGAACCTAAATAAACCTAAATGAACGTAGTCTGAACCTAAATAAACATCTCTAAATTGGAGCCAAAAAAACCCTCTGCAGAGTGCAAAATGAGGTTAGCTGAGGTCACACGGGAAGGGAGAGATAAAGACAGAGGCTAGAGGGTAATAATGACTTTAAAAAGTAAGTTACTGTGGAAGCAGATATGGGTGTAATGGAGCCAGGTGGAGAAGAGAGGGCCACAGGGATTGAGTGCAACCCAAAATGGAAAATTCAGTATTCATACTATTGGACTGCATTCTATCCAGGTGGTATATGAGGTGCTGCTCGTCTCCCCTACTGTTTTCCTCTCTCCTCATCCCAACATCCACCTCCACTCCTTTTTCCCCACACCTGGCTCCATCTGCCCACCATCCCTCTCCTTACCTGGTTCCACCCATCACCTGCCAGCCTCTAACCACCTCTCCCTCTCACTGGCTATCTCCCCTCTCAGTCCTTGAGTAGGAACTCAACTTGAAATGTCAACCAGCCCTCGGCAGATTCAGCCTCACCTGCTGAGTTCATGCAGCAGTTTGTTTTCTGCTCCAGAATCCTGCATCTGCACTCTCCCATCTCTTTATACCATTAAACTGGAAATGTGATCAAGTATTTTTGTTTTTACACTTCCAGCAATGATTACTTTTGTTAACTGTCATTCTCCAATCCCTTTCAACTATTTTCTGAGCCACAACATGAATTGAACATATCAATCTTATTTACCAATGGAAATGACCAGGCGTTTAATTCCCACCATTCTGGTCACTCGAAAACCTAAATTAAAACCATGATTGCTTCATTAGGCAACCAAATGTAAACAGAGGTTGAAGCCTTGATCCCCAAATTCTACACTTAATACATCTCAAAGTCAATATCACTGTGTCTTCCTACTTCTCAGTCCTCCGTCAAGATTTCACTGAGTCTTTGCTTCGTCAAGGATAGCCATTTCTTTGTAGGAATTCTTCAATGGCTTTCTGTAAATGCACATTTTTTTAATGATGAGCGTATCCCAAATCCACAGCACCACCGCCTCACTTCCCAGTGAAACAATGAGGTGTAATATTTTCTGTGTGTTTTTTCCTGTTAATTTTCCATGTTTCTTTCTTTTGTAGCAATTGTTTACTAGCCAGTGATGAAAGGCTGTATGCCAGTGAACACTCTGGATAATTTTGTTGTCTTTGCCAATACTAGCTGGTTCTTTTTCAGTTTATGAACGTCCTGGACCGAGACAATGGAATTCAGTAAGATGAGACTTGAATCTCCGAGAATGTAAACATACCAGGTCGTATTTCCTGTGTATTAAGGAACTGCAAATGCTGGTTTAAACCAAAGATAGATGCAAAATGCTGGATTAACTCAGCGGGACAGGCAGCATCTCTGGAGAGAAGGAATGGGTGACGTTTCAGTCGGTTCTCTCCAGAGATGCTGCCTGTCCCGCTGAGTTACACCAGCATTTTGTGTCTATCTTCGGTCGTATTTTCTGCACTATTCAGCCTGAGCCCACCTCGGAGAGATCAAGCTAGCCAAGATTCAAAGTAGAACAACTCATTCTTCACTAAAATGTTTATTGAAATTAAGTTACACTGCAAACATTATAATGTAACTCACCACAAATAACATACAAAACATTACAAGAAATTACAAATTAATTACAGATATAATAACAGATGTTACAATTAATACAAGTACAATGCACTTCAGCAGATTTATTTTTATAAAGCAACACAGAGTTAACTCTGAACTATAACACCCCCATAATTAATTCTGACTTTAATTCTGGACACAACTTTCCCTGTAATCAAACAAAGTTGCCCCTCACCACCTCCCCCCATTCCTACACGTTGATCGGATCCATCTACAATTTCCTTACAAGTTGTCCAAGTCTTAGATACAAGATACAGCTCAGAACATTAATACCCCCTCTCCGTTTGTGCTTTTCCAATCCATGCCAGGTTTATGTCTCCTTGTAAGGCTACACTTCTTCACGGAGTTGATCACGTGTTTTGAATTTTCATTTCAAAGCTGTTGTGATGGAGAAGAGCTCCTCATTTATCAGCACCTTGTAGAATTCGTAGTCCACTGAAATTCCACATACCATGCAGGCTTGGCTTAATCTGGTGTGTGAAAGAAAATGACTGCTTGCAGCTTTCTTCAGCCTGTTATTTTTTTAAAGTTTTTTCAAAAAGAAACTCCTGCGTAGTGTCTGGGAAGCATTTTGGTCAATTTTCAGTTAATGTTGCCAATGTTACTCAGCTTCCTCAACCGGGAATTGAATACACATCTTACTGAAGGTTTCTGCATTTACTTAATTTCAATTCTTTTTGAAAATGCATAAAGAAAGTTGTGAAAATTATCAACTCCTAGAATTCCCACGATGGGTAACATTTTTTCAGTCGATTTTCCAGTGAGCATTTCAGGAAGGATTCATTTAGTTTGGTAAACTTTGTGTGCATCCTTTCAGGGTCACGTTATTAAACCCCTTTCACATTGTCAAGAATCTGTTAGTAGGAAGAACAAAAGATCCGGAAAAACTGCAAATGCATCGTCTGTTTTCATTTCCTCAGTTGAAGCCTGATTCTGTCTTCCTTTTAGTATAACGTTTGGCCTTTTAGTAATTACTCGGTCTCTCACTTGCAATTTCCCATTGGCATTTTCTCTATATTAACTAACAACCCGCATATTTATCCAAATTGCTAAATATAACATTCAAAAAGACATTTGAACAGGTACATGGGATGGGAATGGTTTAGCGGAATATAGGCCCAGCTTGGGCAAATGGAACCAGCTTAGATAGCATATCTTGGCTGCTAATCTGATGCTTTTAAAGTAAAATTGTATTTGAGCAAGTAGCACCAAAACAAAGTATTTATCCATAACGATAAACCTGAAGATGGCAGCAGTGGAAGGTGATGGGGAATGTCTGGGGCTGTGAACGGTCAGCGAGCTCATCTTCAGTGCCCTCAAGTTTCATGATCAGTTTGGAAAGCGAGACATAGCAACCTCATTGTAATGCCTGCAGAGGGTGACAGACAGCACTGTTGCAGCTCATGGTTTGGTGGAGGCAGCTGCTGGAGGCCCTGCAGCAGCCAGGTGAGAAAGTAGATGGAGCACAACCTGCAGCAGAAACAGCATCGCCAACCCTATATTATCGATTCAGTGCTGCCAGGGTACCATGAGTTAAAATGAGAAAATGCCCATCACCTTAGACCAAGATCAGACTTCTTCAGAGACTTGAAAATTGCAGTCAAATGTGGCAACAATGTGTGTGCTGTGCCAGAAGAGGATCCACTAATCGTTTCTCTTACTTGTGTACAATTGTAATCATTTGTAGCATGATCTGCCCGGATAGCAAGCAGAACAAGCTTCTCACTGTATCTCGATACACGTGACAAGAATAAACTAAACTAGAATACTGCAATCTGTTTTCACAATAGTCAGATTTCAGATAACGCTTACAATGTTTTGGCATTGAAGAGTACTATTGACATAATATTATACAAAATAGAGATAAGGAGACAAGTATCAAAGAATTGCTCATCAATTATGATGTGTTTAACTGAACAGACCAAAATGATTTCTCATGCAAGAACAGAAAAAGGATGGGGTAGGCAAAAGGTAAAAGTGATTCTTGTTATTAATAATGACCAAGATTGTAGAAGCCACCACAAATCAAATCAACAAGATTTGCCCAGGAGAATCACTCCCATCAATCATTGATCATGAAGAGATTCACAAATGCAGTCACAGAGAGAGATAATGGAACATTTGTAGTGTATGTCCGTGGGGCAATTAGTTAGAATTTGTAAGTGGGTCACATTGTAAATCCAACGACTTTTGTTCCCACTTCAGCTGAACGATTAAATTTGGCAAAAACTCAAACTTGAGACTGCCATCACAAGTTCTTCCCAATGATCACAACAGGATCCTCAGCATCCAGAATGGCAGAGGCAAAGCAAGAGTACATTTAAGAAATAACATGTAGTGGTTGAAAGTCAGTGCACTCCATTCGACGGGGGCAGGTACTTACAGCTTTGGTGCCTGGTGCACCATCAGTTCTGCTAGAATTCAACCACTGAGTGGTCTGTTGCTCAAGTGGATCCAATTCAGTCGGCTGCCACATTATACCTGCAAACACATCTTCAACAAGCCAATATATAAAGATGCTTAGAGTAACAAGGGGCTTCTTCAAAATTAACAGTCATCGTGATAATATTTAATTGACATTATTCTTGTTCACAGCATTCCCGCTGTAGATGGTTAACTGGTTATTGTAAATCGGTTCGATCCTGACTACGGGTGCTGCACTGTAAGGAGTTTGTACGTTCTCCCCGTGACCTGCGTGGGTTTTCTCCGAGATCTTCGGTTTCCTCCCACACTCCAAAGACGTACAGGTATGTAGGTTAATTGGCTGGGTAAATGTAAAAATTGTCCCTAGTGGGTGTAGGATAGTGTTAATGTGCGAGGATCACTGGGCGGCACGGACTTGGAGGGCCGAAAGGGCCTGTTTCCGGCTGTATGTATATGATATGATATGATGATATGACTCTGGTGTATGGGAGTCGTAGCATCGCGAGCCCGGGGGTCATAGCATCGCGAGCCCGGGGAGTCATAGCATCGCGAGCCCGGGGGGTCATAGCATCGCGAGCCCGGGGAGTCATAGCATCGCGAGCCCGGGGGGGTCATAGCATCGCGAGCCCGGGGGGGTCATAGCATCGCGAGCCCGGGGGGGTCATAGCATCGCGAGCCCGGGGGGGTCATAGCATCGCGAGCCCGGGGGGGGTCATAGCATCGCGAGCCGGGGGAGGGGGTCATAGCATCGCGAGCCCGGGGGGGTCATAGCATCGCGAGCCCGGGGGGGGGTCATAGCATCGCGAGCCCGGGGGGGTCATAGCATCGCGAGCCCGGGGGGGTCATAGCATCGCGAGCCCGGGGGGGTGTTGGGAATGTGGTGAGTAAATAGAATTGCTGCAAATGGTGCTTGGTCAGCATGGTCCCATTGGGCAAAGGGCCTGTTTCTGTCCTCTATGACACCATGACTCCATTTATTGAAATATTTTATTAATGTACTTTATGGCATTGTTTGTTTTTCAAATTTATTAGGCACTTATGGATTAACATCAAAACCAAGTGAGAATATGGAAGCAGCTACAACTTGAAACACATCCAACGTGTATTTTCAGATTAGTGTTTTTCCTCCATGTCTCAATGTGGTGGAGAGCCATGGGCATGGAAATTTAAAGCCGCACACAAACAGTTGGTAACTACAGAATTTTTGCCGAACTTTTCGTTGCCTTCGAGATGGTGCTGGTGTGCGGCCTTCCTGTAGGAGGGCACCAGTGCTGTTCAATGAGCAAAAGATTCTTGGAGCCCTGACAGCATGGAGGGGGGATATGAAAGCAGCAGTACTTTTACGCAGCTTGTGCTGCTGCCCATCCTGGGAGGGCAGCAATCAATATCACATCAACATACTTCGCAGTCGCTGGCAGACGTGCCCTCCTGTAACAAAGCTGCACAATGCGGCTTCTGGACTACATCCTAAAACACATCCACTCAGGTTTGCATAAGCTACTTCCACAACATGATATCTTTGAATCTATAAGACTTCAGATTTAGATTTTAGACATGGACTTTAGATTTTAAGCAAATGACACCCTCCTCCCTCCATTAAAGCTTCATAACATTCCTGATTTAACTTTAAATTCAAAACATTGAATTAAGTAACAAGAACAAGCCATAATTGTAAACGATATCAATGTCCAGTATTGCAAACAAAATAGCTTTGAAAGCTCAGGGAGTAGAGGGAAACTACTGTGGAGAAAGGGGAATGGTGATCCCAGCCCTCTGAACACAAAGTATTTAGGGCCAATCAGTACATTAATCAGAGTTCATAAATCCACGCAGGATAACTCAACTGTGGCCAAAAACTTTGAAGAACTGCACATCTTTCAGAATCCTGGGTATTCGTATACCAAAGTGTTTTTATCCTGACAAGAACAAAGATTTCACGCAGGACCCCGATGCAGTTCTGCTACTGACTTATTAACCCAAACTCGTATCTTGCCAGCTCATGAAGGCTTTTTCCTGAAACATGTTGTTGTTTAAAAAAAACAGCAGAGATAAATAGTGGAGCCAAATAGGTTTCTGAAAACAGATTTCAAATGTTTAAAAGCAATCCCAAACCTACTCCGATTTGAGACTAAGTTGGTGAACAGTATCAGGTTACCATGGAGTTTCAGGTATTGGACAAGACCCATGGTCAAGGGTGACCAACAACAAACACCCGAATATACAATGTAATGTTGACTGGGTGGCAAGAGTCCATTCAGTATTGTGGAGGACACCCAGACAAAATTAGCACAGTAATAAAGCCCCAATGCCACAAAACCCCTCCCCAATGAGACGAAAGTTAATGACTGCCATTAATGCTGATCTCACGAATTTCATGGAGAATATTTACATTCATAAATCTTTGTGAAACCCGGAATAAAAGATACACATCATTGCAACTTCTTGTGAAGAACAGCAATCAAAGATCAACATCAAATCATGCAATGCAATTGAGCTCCTTAAAATTTCATTACTTCCCATTTGAATTATACAGGACAGAAATTCTCAATCACTCAATTCAATAGACTGCGACAACTAATGCGACTTTTTTGTCCAGGATATAATTGCACATAATACCCATGGCAAGGATACAGTGACACGAATAGAAAAGAACACACTAGCAAATTACTCAGATCATCCTAGGAGCGATGGAGATGGTTTTGTTTACTATCTGGTTATCTTCACAGGAATAGAAAAAAGTAAACCCGTTTTATTTTGTTCTAAATTCCACACAACCCAGCAGAATCATATAAAGAAATTAAATCTGAGAACGTAAAAAAAAAAATCAGGAAGACATTATTTATAGATTGAAGAATCCTTTTGTAGCAATAGTCCTCAGCTGCGGTCTTTAAAAATATAGCTGGCAATTTGTAATTTAACATCAGCATTGAGAGACCAAAGAGAAATAAGAAGGTAGACACAAAATGCTGGAGCAACTCAGCGGGCCAGGCAGCATCTCAGGAGAGAAGGAATGGGTGACGTTTCGGGTCGAGACCCTTCTTCAGACTGATGTCAGGGGAGGGGGCGGGAGCGAAGGAACGATGCTGCCTGTCCCGCTGAGTTGCTCCAGCTTTTTGTGTCTATCAAGTGGAGTGAATAATGTCTATGAAAGTAGGCAAGGAGTGAACACTGTATATCAAAGCAAATAATGCTTAAACATCAATGGCAACACATGGACTATTTCAAGGACCAGCATTCTCTTAAATGTTCAATCCAGCTGGAATTCCATGTTGGAATCAAAGAGATAACATTTCAATATTCAGAGATAACATTTATTCCCATTCCCCCCACCCCTTTATACTGGCTGTCTCCCCTCCACTCTCAGCACTGAGGAAGAGTCTCGACCCGACATGCCGTCTGTCCATTTCCCTCACAGATGCTGCTAGTCCTGCTGAGTTCCTGCAGCAGATTGTTTTTCTGCAGTACATTCCAGCATCTGCAGTTTTTGTGTTTATTTTTTTCTATTATAGTTAGCAATGTGGATCGCTTTTGGAAAGATTCTTGTTTCTATTGTTTCACTCATGCTACTGCAATGAGGTTTTCTGCAATAAGAAGTCCAGCAAGTTAGACACAGTGCAGAACAGGAAGGGGCTATATCAGGGAAAGTATAAATTTACAATAATCCAACGCATGATTTCTACAAAACAGCAAAGTAAAAGTTTAGATGTGCATTAACCACTTCACTTTGTAGTTTGTATTGTCTACATGCAAAGGGTAAAAATATCTGCATTCTGAAGTCGCAACGTGGTAAGTATATATCTCGCTGTAAATGAGGAATTGCTGTTCTGAATATCAGTGTAATCGGCTTCTTAAAAACAATAATCTAAATCTGTTGTATTCCATTCCTGCTTTAGTAACACCCCACACTTGCTATGAATTGAGCTCCAGAGTAGAGCTCAGTGGCTGCATTTAGGACAAAATAAAGACCAGTCTCCGTGCCATACCATAATTAATACAAGTGTGTAACATAGATATTTAACTGCCCTTTGTAAATTACTGGATTGGCGAGGTTCTACTATCTCATTTATGACACGCAAGAAGCATGAGAAACTGGTAGTTTGAACCATGAGCATCTTCCAGTTTAATCATCAGCTGCTATTCATAAATCGTCAATAATCTCTCAACTCTCAAATTAACATGGAAATTTGAATTAGGTGGATTGCAATTACCAAATTTTAAAAATTATTATCTGGCAACACAAATGAGTTTTATATCATCCTTTTATCAAGAGGGTGGAAAAACAGCATGGGTTAAAATTGAAATGGATAAAATAAAAGAGTTATGTCCAGAAGAATTTATATATAAATGGGAAGCGAAGCTATTAGTTAAGGATAAAGAGTCACCTTTGCTAAAACATTTAATTAATACATTGTTGAAAACAGTTAAAGTTAATGATAAAAGATTTTTTTTAACAGCTAAAACTCCATTAGTAAAAAATAGATTATTGCCGTTTGCTTGGAATAATCAAATACTACAACTCTGGGAACAGAAGGGTATTAAAAATATAGGAGATTGCTATGAAGGAAATAACTTTTTGACATTTTCTCAATTGAGAAATAAATATCAAATTCCAGGGAATAGTATTTTTTTCTATTATCAATTACAATCTTTTTTAAGGGAAAAGTTAGGTAATTCAATGTCTCTATTTCAGATTAAAGGAATGGAATCCTTGATTCAGGGCAAGGGAATAAAAAAAATTATATCATCAATGTATAAATTATTACAAAAATCTAGTCCAAAGATAGGAATTCAAAAATCAAGACAAAGATGGGAAACAGATCTTAATATTATTATTGATGAACCAAGTTGGGAAAGACTGTTTAGATAGTATGAAAAATACTATTAATGTGAGATATAGTTTAGTACAATATAATTTTTTACATCAACTATATTTAACCCCGAAAAAATTAAACAATTTAAAACCAAACTCATCTGAAATTTGTTTTAGATGCAACCAAGACGTGGGTACTTTTTTACACTCTACATGGGCATGTCAGAAGGTAACTCCTTTTTGGAAAGACCTAAAAAAAAATTTGGAACAATTGATGAATAAGAGCATACCAATGGATTCAAGGTTGTTTTTATTGGGAGATACAAAAGGAATATTACCAAAGCTAATTTTAGATAAACATCAGGAAAGACTTCTCAAAATAGCAATAGCAGTAGCAAAAAAATGTGTAGCGGTCACTTGGAAAGATCAAAATGAAATAAGATTTGAAAGATGGTATGCAGAAATGCGTAGTTGTATCCCATTAGAAAAAGCAATGTATAATCTGAGGAATCGATATGACTTCTTCTTGAAGGTGTGGAACCCATTCATTTTAAAGCTAGGATTAAGAATTGGAAATATTTAAATTCAGGATTGTTTAGATACCTTTAATAAGAATTTAATAAGAAATTACTCGGAAGTGACTCCTTCTGGACTCCAGGTTTCTCTCTTTCTTTCTTTTGCTTTTTCTTTTTCCTTCTTTTTAACTGGGGGGTGGGGGGAAGGGGGGGGTGGGGGAAGGGAGATAATACAGAACAATACGTGTATAATCAAATTTATAATGTAGTTATTATGGTTTACTATGAAATGTAAAATGTATGAGTTCTGTTAAAACTTAAATAAATTTTAATTTTTTTTTAATAATAATCTCTCAACTCTAAGAAAACTGTTAATTTGCACAACTGCTGATAGGCTAAGTGGTTAGAAACCTGCTAACTACCACTTTAACAACTGCGAAAGGAAGAAAGTTGTATTTAAAACAAACTATATTTCACCCTTTTGCCTTTTGCAGTTCAAGACCTTGAAGGTGCCTCACAAATGACACCCACGGCAAAACACCATTTCTGAATACCTCCATATTGGGTTCATACCCTGTAACAATGCTGAAATTACCCTCATGACAATAGACAATAGGTGCAGGAGTAGGCCATTCAGCCCTTCGAGCCAGCACCACCATTCAATGCGATCATGGCTGATCACTCTCAATCAGTACCCCGTTCCTGCCTTCTCCCCATACCTCCTCACTCCGCTATCCTTAAGAGCTCTATCCAGCTCTCTCTTGAAAGCATCCAACGAACTGGCCTCCAATACCTTCTGAGGCAGAGAATTCCACACCTTCACCACTCTCTGACTGAAAAAGTTCTTCCTCATCTCCGTTCTAAATGGCCTACCCCTTATTCTTAAACTGTGGCCCCTTGTTCTGGACTCCCCCAACATTGGGAACATGTTTCCTGCCTCTAATGTGTCCAATCCCCTAATTATCTTATATGTTTCAATAAGATCCCTCCTCATCCTTCTAAATTCCAGTGTATACAAGCCTAATTGCTCCAGCCTTTCAACATACGACAGTCCCGCCATTCCGGGAATCAATCTAGTGAACCTACGCTGCACGCCCTCAATAGCAAGAATATCCTTCCTCAAATTTGGATCAAATGACATCCATTGTGACTGTGCACTCTCTTTTAGACCTCCTTTGAAGTATTCAAAGACCATCCTTTCCCAAGCCTCCAGTGCCAAGATCAATACCTGACTCAAAGTGGTGCAGGAAACAAGACTTTGAATTTTAAAAGTTTTAACAGCCTTCCTGGGAAATCATGCAGTCCTGTTGGATTGGGCTTCACCTGCAAACATCTGGGTATCAAATGCAACTTGGACTAAAGAAAAAGTTGAAAAACATAAAAAAGATAGATGTTTTTGGGTGAAATAAAAATTAGAAATCTAAAAGGAGGAATGAAAAAAAGTCTCGGCAGTGATTTGGGTAATGTCAAGGCCAGATAGCAAGGATGAAAGTTTGGTAGAAATAGACCGTGGATGAATCAGTCTTTTGTTTTGTGGATTTGACCCAAGTTAAAATTGAAGATGAATTGCCTGAAATCAAATATTTAACAAGTTGTTTACACAACTCTTTCTGAAACATAAAGAACATCACAAGCCACTTCACAAAAGTAGATTCAAAAGGAACTAAATGTAACAGTTTTCAAGATAAAAACCACAGAGAATGCAAGTAACTTGATATCAGCTGTCTGGAGAAATGGTAACAGTGTATAGAAAATGATGAAAAGAACAAATACTATTGAAGGAGAAACTAAAAATATAGTCCCCCCCCACCCCCCATAATAAGACAGTAAAGGGGTTTGGGTTACCAAAGGACATTTGATCAAACACTGTTACACAATAATGTATTCAAAAGGCTAGGAATAAGATCGGCTTCCTAACCCAACTGACCCAGGTTGCCACAGTACTGTATCACTCAGCCTTCAGCCCAACTTGCCCAGTCTGAACAAGAAGCCCCAATTACACTAGTCCCACCTGGCCATGTTTAACCCATAACCCTCTGAACACGTGTGAAAGTTAAAAGCAACCTATTTTTGGAATCACTTTCAGAAGTGCTTCAACTCACTATGCAAGAGAGTGATGGAAGGCTATTCCTCATATAAAAACTTCAAAATCATGCATTTATATACAAACTGCCCAAAAGGAGGGGAAAATATCAAATCTTTGGCAAGACTATTTGAAGGATACTGGTTTCTGGACTGGAAAGCAATAACCTACCCGCAAGCAGCCTTTCTATGCTGCTAAATAGCAAACCTCAGGCTTGATCGACATCCCATGCTCGGTAAAACATTAGTGCAAGTCGAGAAACAAATGGAGCATCATACCTTACAATGAATAACCATTAAAAAAGAAAGTAAAAGCAAGAGAAACAATGCCCGCAGGCTATTTATTTTATGAGAATACTAATCACAAATAGTCAACTCACAAACAAACTGACCACTGCCTGCAACATTACCATTTGATGAATTGACCAGTATTTGTGAGTGATGAATAAGTCATGGTTATAAAATAAATGCAGCACAACCAGTTTACAAGCACTGTTCTGAGACCAGTGGACTTGAAATCACTAAAACATTAATAGATCGTTTAAAAATCTACATACCCGTGCCCCCAAATTGAATACCATTCATGACACTATTCCACAAGGCATAAGGTTCAGAGCACTTAGAGACTTCACTGACGAAAAAAATACATTATTAAATTACCTCATGTGAATCTGGTTATCTATCTACTTATCTATCTGTATTATATTATTTTATTTTTATTATTATATTACTAAAACTCATCTTGTTTGTTTGATCCTTCCTTATTTTTGTGCCCCCGTCACACGAAAACGTGACAATTTTAGGACCACCTTACTCACCATTATCCGGGGTAACAATGCAAGTTTCATTCAAATTGGTCTTATATATTTAAAGTTAGAGACATTTTAAAGTTTACAAATCACCTTTTCCAAGTCCCTGGCCGTCAGACACGTTTGACGTCACAATGGGACACGCCCGAGTGGTGGCCAATGAGGGAGGGTAAGGGCCCACAATGACTGCCAGGGGCAGGCCCCGCCAGAGTGATGGGAGTGGCAGCCAATGAGGGGGGGGGGGGGTCAGGGCCGACGGGCTGCCGCTAACTCACCCACTCCATCCCCCCAGAACACCAATCACCCACTCCATCTGCCCTTATCCCTCACCCCCCCTCCCTCACCCACTCACCCCCCCCCCCCCCCCCCCGCAGGGAGGATGAGCTGCGTTTTCGACGTCAATCCACGCGTGTGCAGTTGGGGCGACCCACGATATTTTGACATTGTGATGGTGCAAACGGCAGCGACCCTTAGCGAGCCGCAGCTCGCCTCCGGCCATGTGAGGGGGGATTGAGTAGATTAGTGGGGGAGGGGAGGGAGGGGGGAGATAGAGGGGGTTGAGGGGCAATGGAGTTGGGTGAGGGAGGGGGGGTGAAGAGAGGGGGATAAGGGGTGAGTGGGTGGAGGAGGAGGAGGGGGGATGGAGTGGGTGAGTGCGTGAGGGGGAGGGGAGGAGAGTTGAGGGGGGATCGAGTGCATGAGTGGGGGGGAAGGGAGAAAGGGGGGATAAGGGGAGGCTCGGGGGGATCGAGTGGGTGAGGGGGGGGAGAGGTGTGGGGGGGATAGAGTGGGTGAGGAGAGGGTGCTGGACCAATGCAGGAGAGGTTTGGGGCCAATGAGGGGGCTGCTGAGCCCACAGCTGCCGCTAACTTTAATAGATGCACTCCTCCCCCCCCCCCCCGTGAGGACCGGCGCCCGTCCCGGCGTGCCTCGCCGCTGACCTTCCTCCCATGGTGCAGCGCGGCTGCAGAGGGTCCAACAAGATGGCCATCGCCATCGTTCACCTCCTTGCTGCTGGAGAGGCTTCGGGTCCACGGCTCGCTCTGGCTGCTACGCTGGCAGCACAGGGTGAGTGCCACCCTCTCCTCTCCTCTGACCCTCCTCGCCCGCCCATGGCCCCGGGGGACACTCCCCACCCGGCAACGGGCTTCGTCAGTTGGAGAGGGTTGCCGAGCCCGCAGGATCGACAGTTGGGGGAGGGTTGCCCCAGGAGAGGCCCGCAGAAGAGATTTGGACCCAACAGGTCCACCTCAGTTTAGTTATGGAATAAAGGAAAAAGAAGTTCCAGCTGCAATTTCCATCCAGCTTTGTCCATCCCCTTCATCTGTCAGTTTCGTGGTACTCAACAGTCCAGGCTGTTCCAACACATACTCTATGACTGACCAACTATCCAAATTAGTATCCCAGCTCTTCACGGTTCTTAGTTCAAATACAGTTCTACAGGGTACCCAAGGAGGTCCAAAAAGTTTTGGAACAATGGGCAATGCGAGAAGCTGCAACTTAAGATTCTCACAGAACAAGTTGAATATAACACTCGAAACGTAACTAGATTCATTTAACAGTAGAACCTGATTCACTTCCATAAACCTAATTCCAAACGTGCTGGCAGTGCCTCGGAAGGCATCATTCAAAGAATGTCTGCCCTTAATAAACGCAAAAAAAAACAAATTATATATAATAGGCGTAATAAGCCGGAGCAACTCAGCGGGTGAGGCAGCATCTCCGGAGAAAAGGAAAAGGTGACGTTTCGGGTATACCCGAAATATCATCGATTCCTTTTCTCCAGAGATACTGCCTCATCCTGAGTTACTCCAGCTTTTTGTATCTATCTTCGGTTTAAATGAGCATCTGCAGTTCCTTCCTAGACAAATTATAGATAATGTTCTACTTTTAATGTGCATGCACATGTACAACCTTGTACAATGTAACAGACAAGTTACTATTCCATTGTGTTAATTTAAGATTATACCACGTTTCATATTTTTATTCTTTCAGCCTAAACCTCACAGAAAGAAAACTAGGAGCAGTACAAAATGAAACTGATTCATTCAAAACAAAACCTTTACATGAGATTTATACTATTGTACTATTGCAAGAATATTGTTCGTTTCTTCAATGACAGTATCCTGCAGGCAATGTTTTCCGAAGAGATACAACTCTTGGAAAAAATCACGAGTTACCCACTGCTATCTTACACTATGGTTAAGCATTAGTGAACTAATGACGACCTGTCCAAACCAGGCTCAACATTCACATATTCTCTTTCAGCAATAGGATACCATACAAAACCAGCGTGCATAACCACAACCACCACTCAGCCCATTTTATTTGATACAGGGATAGACCCCATCGCCTCCCCTCGACGTTTGATCCAACCAACTAAATATCGTTTTTATCCACTCTTCTGAAAACCGAGCCACAACTGTTCCATTGCTTGCACATCTCAAGGACAGTAAAACCAGGAAATATGCACACACTCCCACTGGAACTTTGGAATGATTAACGTACAACGTAGTGTTGAAGGAATGATTAACGTACAACGATCCAAGTCTGCTGACAAACGAGAAATAGTCACCGAATAAAGTATGTATATTTCTTTAAATAACTTAATTCAGGTTTTCCTGGTGATTCAGTGGGAGTAGGGAGGTAGGGGAATTCAGACAGGGAGGAAAGAGATGCCATGACATTTCATCGGGAGTTTTGCAACTTAAGTTAAAATATTACACTCCCCACAAACTAATACTCCTGTTGACGCTGAAACTACCAATCATCCACAACCACCAACGATCCATCTCGCTCAACACCAGCAGATCTCCAAATAAAAGCCAGCAAATAAACAGTTGGATAAACATGCAATTCAATTTGCTTCAGTTATCCATGTGACTCGATGTCACACCCGTTCATCCAAGTCATTTAATTTACTTTGACAGGAGCGCTGGGCAGAGGGAACTGCGTTGGAAGTTGACGTTGGGGCGAGGATTAACTTGAACCATTGGGACACTCACACACACACACACACACAGCCAGGCGGGCGGGCGGGCGGGAGAGAGAGGTTGGGGCCCTCACCATGACACCTCTCCCCCCCCCCCCCTGCCCGCATCTATCCATCCATCCATCCATCTCACCTGGCCGCGCTCGAAGTTCTCCCTCTCCGCCTCCAGGCTGTTGCCCGGGCGGGCGCGCAACAGCTGGGCCGGCACCTGCTTAACGGAGCTGGTCATTTTCTCCATGGCTGCCGCTGGTGCTGGCGAGGCCAGTGGAGGGGCAGCGCTCGTCTCGCCGGCTCCCAGCCCGGCCTCTGCTCACCCCGCCCATGCTCCCGCCCCCCCCCCACCACCCTGGCGGCCACGGCTCGCAGCCCGGCCTCGGCTCACCCCGCCCCCTGGCGGCCACGGCTCGCAGGGCGAGGGCTGGGGCGGCCACGGCTCGCAGCCCGGCCTCGGCTCACCCCGCCCCCTGGCGGCCACGGCTCGCAGGACGAGGGCGGCCACGGCTCGCAGCCATTGGCCATGTTCAGTGGTCCATCGGGCTGCCAATCAACAACCGGGGGCGTGGCCCGCGTGTTTACGTCATCGGACGATCCCCTCTGCTATTGTAGTATAAGAAAATAACTGCAGATGCTGGTACAAATCGAAGGTATTTATTCACAAAGTGCTGGAGTAACTCAGCAGGTCGGGCAGCATCTCAGGAGAGAAGGAATGGGTGACGTTTCGGGTCGAGACCCTTCTTCAGACTGACGTCACCCATTCTTCTCTCCCGACCTGCTGAGTTACGCCAGCACTTTGTGAATAAATACCCCTCTGCTATTGGATGAGGCGTGACGCTGCTCCAATACCATTGGACCGCGCTCGCTTCTCACCCCATTGGTTAAAAGTTCGCTCCTTGAGCCGGCTGACCAATAGAAAGGCCGCAAAGTTGGGTGGAAACTGTTTGGCCGCTGTTGCCATTTTTTGCCAATGCAAGGGTTTTTCTGGCTTTCCATTTTACAGCCAGGCTATGCAGGAAAAAACACAAACTGCTTGAGGAGTGGTCCTGACCAGAATTGTGTAGGAAGGAACTGCAGATGCTGGTTAATACACAAAAAGGCACAAAGTGCTAGAATAACTCGACAGGTAAGACAGCATGGAAAGGTGACGTTTTTGGTCGGGACCGTTCCTCAGACATTGAACTGAATATGTGTAGGAAGGAACTGCAGATGCTGGTTTACACCGCAGATAGGCGCAAAAATGCTGGAGTAACTCAGCGGGACAGACAGCATCTCTGGAGAGAAAGAATTGGTGACGTTGTAGCGACCATAGAGAATGGTCCAGGTCGTCGAACCCTCGGATTGGCCAGCGAGGTCACGTGTGAACGCGACCATGGGGATTGGTCCAGGGAGCGACATCGCTGATTGGCCAGCGATGTCATGTGCGCTTTTGGCGCCCGAAATAGCCGTTCGGCGAAGTCTTCGAAGAAGACAGTAAGTTTTTGATGGTTGTCCTTTACCTTGTTGTTTAACTCTGTATTCGAATATTGTGGCTGCAATAAACTTCTTCTACAACCAACAAGTTTTCGGACTCGCCATATTGGTGACCCCGACGTGATCTGGACGATCACCGACTAAGCAGGAACCCGACGCCTCGTTGACGATGACCGCGCCGGGCACACCGGAGTTAAGCGCGGCAAGCGTTCACCTTCCGTTGTTTTGGACGCACGCACCGCAAGCTTGGTTTATCCACACCGAAGCTCAATTTCATATAAAGAAGGGGCCGTTCCGGGTTTTGCGTAAGGGAACGGCTACCTTCACCTTAGACATGTGCGGCAAGAGTGAGCTCGTCTCGGTGTCCCGGCTCAAACCTGCACATTTGGATCCGGATCAACCAGTCCTGGTCGGTCAAACCCCTAGGAGAGGCCGACCTCCGTTAGTTCCGCTCAGTCCAGGACCCCCCGTTCCGACAGTTCCTCCAGGACCCCCTGTTCCGACAGTTCCTCCAGGACCCCCCATTCCGGTAGTTCCTCCAGGACCTTCCGTTCCGGCTGTTCCGCCAAGTCCGGAACCCCCGGCTCCTGTGGTTCAGGCTGTCCCTCTCCGTACTCGTTATGGTCGCGAAATCCGGCTCCCTGCTAGGTTCCGCACCTCGGGTTCTGGGGGGGGTCATGTAGCGACCATAGAGAATGGTCCAGGTCGTCGAACCCTCGGATTGGCCAGCGAGGTCACGTGTGAACGCGACCATGGGGATTGGTCCAGGGAGCGACATCGCTGATTGGCCAGCGATGTCATGTGCGCTTTTGGCACCCGAAATAGCCGTTCGGCGAAGTCTTCGAAGAAGACAGTAAGTTTTTGATGGTTGTCCTTTACCTTGTTGTTTAACTCTGTATTCGAATATTGCGGCTGCAATAAACTTCTTCTACAACCAACAAGTTTTCGGACTCGCCATAACGTTTCGGGTCGAGACTCTTTGTCAGACTGAGAGTCGGGGGAGAAGGACACGAATGATAAGGAGGGGTAAGGTGTGAAAATGACAGAACAAAGCAGAGGTAGCCACCCATGCAGCACATCAGAGACTGATACTTAGCGTAACACCATCAGAGAGTCACTCATGGAATACCGACTCAATCTTTCATAACAAAGAACGTGGATCATTCGTGGACTGCTGCTGAGCAGTGCCCACCTTGAGTCGTCAATGGCCAATGGATCTGTTTTTACGCACCAATTTTGTATTAAGTAAGGTAACTTCACGTTTTTTTCTAATTATAACAGGGTATACAGGATTCATTGACTCTTTTAATCGAGAGATTAATTATTTTCTTTTGTCTTCCTCTTCTTAAGCAGTCCATTGGGATCTGTGTCTTCTACTTCTGAAGCAGTCCATTGGGATCGGTAGACTTATTTTTGCCACAATGGGGACAGAGGTGTTTACCAGACTGCAGGGTGGGAATGGGTGAGGCTGGTGGTGTGGAAATTAGTGAGAATTTCATCATTTTGCTGGAAAAAGAGACTCGAGGGTCTCGTGCCATTTTGGATGCTCTTCTGCTTTGATCATGAGTCAAGGATTTCCATTGTCGGTGAGGATGTTATATTTATTCAGTGTGCTTGAGAACCTTCATGAACAGTTTGTGCGTCACAATGGTGCAGCGATAGAGTTGCTGCCTTACAGTGCCAGAGACTCGGGTTTGAACCTGACAATGGGCACTGTCTGTACAGAGTTCACACGTTCCCCCTGTGACCGCATGGGTTTTCTCCAGGTGCTTCGGTTTCCTCCCAAATTCCAAAGACGTGCAAGGTTAATTTGATTCTGTAAAATTGTCCCAAGAGTGTAGAACAGAACTAGTGAGCAGGGTGATTGTCGGTCGGTGCAGACTCGGTGGGCCGAAGGGCCTGTTTTCACGCTAAATTAAAATGTCCTTTTTTTCCTTGGTGATCTCTTCCCATGACAGACGACAGTTTAGAGAACTTTATTTGAAAGCCGGGTGGCAGATCCGCAAAAGATGTTACCTTCTCATTGGAAGTTAAGTACCTTACAGCTGAGTACCCAATCAGGAAGGTCTTGCAACGCTTCTTTTGACTTCTTAAAAGATGTCCATGAAAGACATGAGAAAAGTCTGTGAGTGTGACTGGATTTCAAGCACACAGATGTAAAAAAAATAGCAGAGGAGCAAGAATCTCCATAATGCAAGGACTCTTAGGGTCAACGTGTTCAAATGAAGGGATTAAAAGTAACATTAGCAAATTTGCAGATGACACAAAGCTGGGTGGCAGTGTGAACTGTGAGGAAGATGCTATGAGGTTGCAGGGTGACTTGGACAGTCTGTGTGAGTGGGCGGATGCATGGCAGATGCAGTTTAATGTGGGTAAGTGTAAGGTTATCCACTTTGGTGGTAAGAATAGGAAGGCAGATTATTATCTGAATTGTGTCAAGTTAGGAAAAGGGGACGTACAACGAGATCTGGGTGTCCTAGTGCATCAGTCACTGAAATGAAGCATGCAGGTACAGCAGGCAGTGAAGAAAGCCAATGGAATTGTTGGCCTTCATAACAAGAGGAGTTGAGTATATGAGCAAAGAGGTCCTTCTACAATTGTACAGGGCCCTAGTGGGACCGCACCTGGAGTACTGTGTGCAGTTTTGGTCTCCAAATTTGAGGAAGGATATTCTTGCTATTGAGGGCGTGCAGTGTAGGTTTACCAGGTTAATTCCCGGAATGGCGGGACTGTTGTATGTTGAAAGACTGGAGCGACTAGGCTTGTATACACTGGAATTTAGAAGGATGAGAGGGAATCTTATCGAAACATATAAGATTATTAAGGGGTTGGACATGTTAGAGGCAGGAAACATGTTCCCAATGTTGGGGGAGTCCAGAACCAGGGGCCACGGTTTAAGAATAAGGGGTAGGCCATTTAGAACAGAGATGAGGAAAAACCTTTTCAGTCCGAGAGTTGTAAATCTGTGGAATTCTCTGCCTCAGAAGGCAGTGGAGGCCAGTTCTCTGAATGCATTCAAGAGAGAGCTAGATAGAGCTCTTAAGGATAGCGGAGTCAGGGGGTATGGGGAGAAGGCAGGAACGGGGTACTGATTGAGAATGATCAGCCGTGATCACATTGAATGGTGGTGCTGGCTCGGAGGGCCGAATGGCCTACTCCTGCGTAAATTGTCTATTGTCTACCTTAAACCGGAAGACTTATCTCCGAACATTAAAATGATATAGTTTGCATGCACCGTGCACGGGCGGTCACAGTGGTGCAGTGGTAGAGTTGCTGCCTTACAACGAATGCAGCGCCGGAGACTACGGGTACTGCCTGTACGGAGTTTGTATGTTCTCCCCTTGACCTGCGTGGGTTTTCTCCGAGATCTTCGGTTTCCTCCCACGGTTACTTGGCTTGGTAAATGTAAAAACTGTCCCTAATGTGTGTAGGATAGTGTTAATGTGCGGGGATAGTCAGCACAGACCCAGTGGGCTGAAGGGCATAGTTCCGCGCTGTATCTCCATCTCTAAACTAAACACAGGATATGCCAATGCACGTATCATCCCAGATAGCCAGGAAAATATCAATTGATTCACATAGCCTGCTTATATTCACGTTGAAAGAATTTAGTTTAGATCTGCAAACTATTCAAAGAAAAATGAGACCACAAAACAGATAAAACAGAGCAAAGGCAAGATGGAAAAATAGCAGTAGAACTTCCTGGGAAACTGGAAGTGATATTCTAGGGGAGAATTTGTGACAGGTGTCCGATTGACAATGCCACCATTCATGGTCCATCATGGTGCAAAGCCATTCAGCTCTTGGAGCACCCACCCAAAACTAACCTCAACTATGAACTTCTATGGACGGTCTGTGGTTGCACTCATGACTTTGGGGTCTTTTTTGGACGAGTACTGGTTATTAATTTATAGATTTTTTTTGTTTATTATATACTATCTATGTATATAATAAACACTGGGTGGCGCCACCAGCACTGGTTGTCTCGCCAACCATCTGTCTGTCCTTTATACTGTTTTTATTATTTTAAGTATGTGTTAAATGTATGTTTTAGTGTTTCTTGGTTTGTTTTATGTGGAGATAGGGAGGGGGGGTAATTGAGAGAAACTTTTTTCCAATCTCTTACCTCGATGGAGATGCGATTTTTCTCCGTATACTATCTCCGTTCCCTCTGCGGCCTAACATCGAGGAGTTGGCTGCCCTTCCTGGAGACCGACCGGCCCAGCGCTTCAGGCCGCGGGCACAGCGCAGACTTTAACATCGTGGAGCTTTGCCGAGGATCGACTATAAAGAGCTCCAACTGCAGGGCCTGTGGATTTTAACATTGTGAAGCCCGCGGTCTCTGGTAAGAAGAGACCGACTTGTTAGCTCCATGCTGCGGAGAGTGTTTCAACCGTCCTGACGCCGGAGTTTCGATCACCCCGACATGAGGGCCTCGGACAGTCGGCAGCGGCAACTGCGGATGGTTCAACAGCCCCGACAGCGGGTGAACAAAGAGGAGGATGATTGAACTTTATTACCTTCCATCACAATGAGGAATGTGGAATCCGCTGTGGTGGATGTTTATGTTAAATTTTATTTTATGTGGCAGTGGGTGTCTTGTTACTTTTTACTTAGTACAGCTGTATGGTAACTCAAATTTCACTGTACCTTAATTGGAACATGTGATAATTAAATTGAATCTTGAATATATATGTGGTAATCACAGACTTCTTATGCTGCTGCAAGTAATACTTCAAGTGTTGCATTGTCAGTACATATGACAATTAAACACTCTTGACCTTGTATGGAGTGAATTAATGTTTAAGGTGTTGGGTGGGGTACCAATCAAGTGGGCAGCTGAGCTCATTCAGGCATGTGGAGAATGTATTCCATCACATTCTTTATTTCATTCTCTCTGCTGGAAATGCTGTGGAGTGTTAGGATGGGAGTCACCTGCTCTTGGAGTCATTGTATTTATCTAGCTGGTTGAGTCAAGTTTCTGGTTAATGGTAACTTCAGGATGTTGATTGTGGGAGTCTTGGTTATGGTAATGCAATTAAATGTCAAGGGTAGGCAGTTAGATGCATTCTTGTCAGAGATGGTCACTGCCTGTGGTGTGCAAGTTACTTGCATTGATCAAATTATGCCAGATCATTGTCTCAGTTTTGCTGTACGTAGGCGGGGACTGCTTCATTTTGCAGAGGAGTTGCAAGTGGAAATGAACATTGTGCACTCATCAGTAAACATCCCCTTTTCTGACCTTATGATGGAAGGAAGGTCAATGATGAAGCAACTAAAGATTGTCAAGCCGAGGATACTCCCATGTGGAACTTCTCCAGTGATATCCTGGATGTGAAATTATTGACCTGCAACAGTCACAGTATATTTTCTTTGTGTGACCCTGATCATTGGAGCATTTTCCCCTTGAAGGCTGTTTTAAAACGATTTGGGACAAGTTATTTCAAGACTTTGCAAACTCAACCCCTGGTAATGTTACCAAATTACTTGGTGAAAAACATTGTAGCTTTCATTTGGAGTACATTTTGTGTACAATTTTCAGTTCTTCTTCGAGATATTGCTCAACTTGCTGAAGCTCTAATTCGACAGCTAAGAATGGTTGGTGGTTATGAGAAGATTTCCTTGTCAATATTTGGCCTGATGGCAAGTGTGTAATGGATTCAATGTTGGGATTCTCACAGCTCCAACTATGTCCACTATTTCTGGTGGGTTTGGCACAGGACATACCTGGGAATTTTGCTGGTGGAGCCGGGGAAGTTTACGACAAGGTACGATTCTGTGAGGAGGACCACGGTAGGCTTTGCTTTGACTTGTTCATTGCCAAGTTTAGGCATAGGTCCCGAGAAATGTATGACCAATGTGTTTGCAGTTGACTGGCCTTGGTGTGACTCATGGCTGAATTAAGTGCTGAGGTTGAAGTCAGATTATTCTTCATGTTTTGATTCACCTTCCGTTTCAATGAGCCATTTATGAGAGCAATTTAGAATCAAATGCATTGACGAAGGTCTGGAATTGCAGTGACCAGACAGGAAGGATAACACATTTCCTTCCTGACGATTGTTGGTGAACTTGACCAGATTTTATTGACAGTCTGGTAGATTCATCCTCATAGTTATTGAGGTTAGCTTTTTTAAAATGTGCTTCCTGATCATTTATTTGGTGGGATTTGAATTTACATTAAACTCGGAACATATCCGTTTGCCAGCATTTAATCGGGATTTGGGGCATTCTCCTTTTTGGAGTATTGCACGGGTACTTGGACCACATTGCTCAGAGAGTTCCCATCATCCTGCACTCCCAGGACACCATGGTCTGATTCCTGCCTTGCAGGCATGGGAGGTCTGCAAGAAATATGAAGCGCTTACCTAAATTGTAACCCTTTTCCCCACCTCAAATTCCTGGTGGCCTCAAACTCAAAGCTTGACTGTGATTTCCCTCAGCCAGTTTGCCTGCCACCTCTACTAACCCCACCGGCCTCTGAATCCCCACCATGCATTCCTTTGCAGCAGTATTGCTGGTGTGACCTTCCAAGCTTGGTGTTGGGAGAGGTGGGTCGGTCAGTACATCATCAACTGCAAAAAATATGGAACAGAAGTTTGACGTGTGGGGAAAGCAGTCAGTGGCCTACTGTATCCATGCCTTTCTTCAGGTGGAAATCCCTTAGGCAAACGGCAGAGAAAATAACCAGGCCGTGCGAAGGAAAGATTCTTGGAGACATCTTAAGCCTTTCATTACCGAGGTGCTAGGTTCCCATCTGCCAAGAAGACTAAGGTGACATGCCTTAATGACGACCAACTGGTTGCACTAATGCCCATGGTGTTGAAGTGATTTGAGAGGCTGGTTAGGATGCATATCACCTCCTACCTAAGTAAGGACATAGACCCATGAAAATTCATCAACTGCCACAACAGATCCACAGAGGTTGTGATCTCGCTGACACTCGGTTCTGCACTGAACCACTTGGACAATAAGAACACGTATTTCAGCCTGTTATCTATTGACTGTAGCTCGACATTCAACACTATCAACTACTCAACCATCAACTATCACCAAACTCGGAGAACTGGGTCTCTGCTCATCCTTGTATAACTAAATTCTCGACGTCCTCATCGACAGACGACAATCAATACAAATTAACGACAATTCTTCCTCGATAACCATCCACACAGGAGCATCTCAAAGCTGTGTGCTCTGCTCTACTCTCACTATACCATTACTGTGCAGTCAGCACTGTTCCAACACTATCTTTAAATTTGCCGATGATATTACCCGTGGTGGGTGAATAACCGGTAACAATGATTCAGAGTACGGAAGGGAGATTGAATAGTGCCAGAACATACAGCTTGCTCTCAGCATGAACATGACCAAGGAAATGATTGTTGACTTCAGGACGGGAAAGCCAAAGATCCACAAATCTTTCTTCACCTACAGGACAGCAGTGGAGGGAGTCAACAGTTTAGGTCCATGGGCGTGCCTATCTCTAAAGATCTGTCTTTGGCCAAAGCAGAAAGAAAACTCACCAATGCCTCTACTTCATTAGTAGATTGTGGAGATTCACTATTCAGAATACTCTATTGAACATCTACAGATGTACGGTAGAGAGCATACTGACTGATTGCATCATGGCTTGGTTCGGCAATTCCGTGACCACCAGGTTCAAGAATATCTTTCTTCCCAAACACCATCAGGCTCTAGAACACTACACAACATAAACCTCTGCAACTATGAACCTTTGTGGACCATGTCTTTGTTGCACCATGGTTTTTGCATCATTGTGGATTACTTAGAATTATGTTTATTAACTTCTTGAATGTTTAATCATTATATATTATGTGTATGTATTGTCTTTACAGGCCTGCAAGTAAGAATTTCATTGTTCTGTTGTTGGAACATATAACAATTAAACATTCTTGACTCTTGGAAGCAAACAACCAAACTCCAGGACGTTGGTCTCAACAAGTCAATAATTGAAGCTACTTTGCCATTGTCATTTCCCCACCTTCAGGATCTTGACAATTCCTTGCAGATTAATCAAAGACACTAAAGAAAGATCTATACATAAAGAATATAGAATGTCCACAAGTACATCATAACTAATAAAGTCCTTTCAAAGTACAGAAACCAAGAAAAGAGGGACTTGTTACATGAACTAAATCTGCATTTCTGTACTTTTTCTATATTCCCTGTCCTTCCATCTTCATAGTCCTTGGTCCTTAATATTTTGACTGGTATGTATGGAAAAAATGTCTTGCCAAGATCTACATTTGTAAGTAATATACGTGGGCAATGAGGATTCACTACTAATTATCTCTAATATGATTAGAAGAATAACGGTAACCCAGCTTTATCCAAAAGTGGAGTTGAAAAAAATTATAAAAGAAACTGAGGATATTTCATAAGTATTTAAGCATGCCAGAAAAGACAAGTATAATTATCAGCTGATAAAGATTGCAGAAATAACTGAAATGTTGCTGTGTACTTTCAACTCCTGATAATATTCCAATTTGACATTTTTTCTGCCAGCCTTTGTGATAAGGGCATGGTTCATGATAATGGCCAGACACACTTGTGTACTTTAGGCTACAGTGTTGCATAGACTGTATTTCCTCCCTTATCCTCTTCCTTGGGCTTAACATATCACAACTCCTTTCTAGCAAGATTATGCATGCTTCTTTCTATTTTAAAACTCGATATAGGAAACATGCTATAAATACTCTGCTGGATCATTCTTGTCCACAAAGATAAATGTACAGACTTGTTTTACCAACAGTCAACCAGTCCAAACATAGTATGAATGTTCTGTCGAAAGATAAAAGCTCACACATTTTATATATATTTTTAAATATTTAAAAGTCACAATGATTAAGGTTACTGTCCAGTTCTCCTTTATCCACCATGACAAATGTCTCCTGCCCTCGTCTGAAGATATGACTTCCTCCATTTCTTCTTGTCTCTCTCTTTGAATGTATCTTGTAAGCCCTGCAGTGGTGGATCGCTTATTTTCTTTCAACTGAACTAATAACACATCTTCTCTTCTTCACTTCCTTGCTCTAAGTGACTTCCCGCTTGCTCTCAAAACCACCAGTATCAGAGAACACCTTCATCTTTATTGTGAGCAGATCCCAGAGCATGAGTGGAAAGGACAGGGCTGCAGCATCTGCAACACCTTGAGCTAGAAGTGATGCGTGGAAAATTCATCTTGTCTTTCTCCCGAGTTCCACACCATTACCAAAGCAATCGAATTCGATTTACTCCTTGTGAGATCATGAAAAAGCTGAGAGTCACAGAATTGGCTGTGCTTCCAGCCAGACTGTTCCATTATCATTAACACTGGAAAACTGCTCAGTTATCAGGCTAGGACTTTATTCTTTGAAGCACAGAGGCTGAGGGGTAATCTTATAGAGGTGTATAAAATCACGGGGGGAATAGATACAATTCCCCAAAATAGGAGAATCAGGAACTAGAGGCCATAGGTTTAAGGTGAAAGGGGAAGATTTAATAGGAACCTGAGGTTTTGCAGCCTTAGTTGAAGACAGTAATTTCTATTTCTCAGGCTTTTAAACCCTTTCAAGGATTATGTTCTCTGGTTTATGATTAACTTGTTGCTTGCTTTGCTTCTCAAGTAGTCAGCATCTCCCTCCAGAAACATTGCTACACTATGCAGAATTGTGTCATTGGAAGTCCCGTTGTTCAGATAGAATATTAAATTGAAGCTGAACCTTCTTTCTGGCATGAATGGTCACAACCTCATAGGTAATTAAAAAGAAAACACTGAAATGTTCCTGACACTGGTTAATATTTATCCTCCAACAAAATCATTAAAAAAGGTCACAATGTTTGCACGCCAGCTTTGCTCAAATGCGTGGTGCTTCCTTCAGCAGTGCCTTCGCTTCAGAAGTAACAAAGTGTCAGACCATTTGTCCTCTCCCCAGGCCCACATTAATCTTGTGCAGATGGTGCAGCGGTAGAGTTGCTGCCTTGCAGCGCTAGAGACCCAGGTTTGATCCTGACTACAGATGCTGTCTGTACGGAGCTTGTACATTCTCCCTGTGATGGTGTGGATTTTCTCCGGGTGCTCCGGTTTCCTCCCACACTCCAAAGACGTACAGGTTTGTAGGTTAATTGGCTTTGGTAAACTTGTAAATTGTCCCTAGTGTGTACAGGTGATTGTTGATCGGCGCGGACTCGGTGGGTCGAAGGGCTGTTTCTGTGCTGTATCTCTAAAGTCTAAAGATGTATGGGTCCAATTGTTTTCGATTTCCTGATCCCAGAGGTGGGCAAGGAGACGTGGCAAGGCCTCAGTGATGATTAAGGACCCCATGATTCCGCCCAGGTGACATATTGGCTTTAGACTTCAATCTTTAGAGATACAACATGGAAACAGGCCCTTTGGTCCACCGAGTGTTCTCCACCCAGTGATCACCCCATGCACTAGCACTATCCTACACAATTTTTACAGTGGTCCATTAGTCCATGGTTCCACTTTTACTGATGTCCATAAGTCTATTTTATCCTTAAGTTTGAAAAAACACAAAAAAATCTCGATATGGTAAGCATATCACCACAGTATTGTGATGAATGGCATTGAAAGCATCTAAAATTAACAAGAAGAATTACTAGAGATGGAGAGTGAGAGGAAATTACATGGAATAGTACAGCACAGGAATGGGCCCTTCCTGTTTATGCTGAACATGATTCCTAGTTAAACTGATCTCATCTTGCTGTACATGATCCATATCCCTCCATCTAAATGCCTCTTAAACGCTCCTATATCTGCCTCCATCACCACCCCTGGCAATGCGTTATAGGCCCCCACCACTTTCAGTGTATAAAATGTGCCCTGTAATCTCCATTAAACTTCCCCACCTCACCTAATAGCTATGCCCTTTCGTGTTGGACATCGTGTTTGGAAAAAGGTTTTGACTGTCTACTCAATCAATGTCTCTTATAATTTTATATACTTCTATCAAGTTCTGAAATTTATAGGAACAAAAAACGTATATACGTCGGATTTTCGAATTTAATAATATGATGACAGCTCATTTGTCTGCAGGGATGTTCATAAGTTGGGAATTTCATTATCCAGGGACAGCGTGCAAATACAATTTCTTTCTCATGATGAAATTCTCCAACTTTAAAAAAATCTGGACGATGTGATGGATGTGGAAAACTCAGCCAGTGAGACTTGGGATTGCAGAGACCCAAACACAAAGGAGCTGGTTAATTTTTCACAGGTTTACTGCTCAGAATAAATCATTGCTTCCATCAAGGCCAAACAAGAAGTCTAAGGTCAAAGCTGTGAAAATTCTTACTTCCTTTCAATCAGAGAATTGTGAAAACTTTTGCTGCAAAACTAAGAAGTGGAAACTCCTGTGGCCAATAGAAAGGGAAGGGAGAGTGATGCATCAGAGTCGTAGAGTCACAAAGTAGGGAAACAGTCCCTTCAGCCCAACTTGCCCATGCCAACCAAGATGCCCCACTGGAGCCACCTGCCTGTGTTTGGCCCATATCCCTCTAAACCTGTCCAAATATCTTAAATGTTGTTATAGTACCCAGCCAAAGATCTAATTTCAACACAAGGCAATCTTTGTAATAGGAGGATTGTCTACATTATTATAAAGTATTAGTTGGTTTTAAAATGCATTTGGAAGTCCTTAGATTTCTGTAAGTGGCATAAATGCAAGTCCTTGCAACCACCAATCCACGCCACACCTATTACCGCCCGTTGCCAAATGAGCTTGTGAGCCGAGAAGTTATGGGTAATTGCTTGCAAGTCATGGAAAATTACGATTCACAATGGAATAAAGGGGTTTGATCTTCATTTACTGGGCAAGTTCAGGCTGTGGAAATTTTGACATTAATTAACCAACTTGCTGAACTGCAACCAATTTCATTAATCACTCTCTTTCTGCATGAAAAGTCACAGAGCATCCATGTTCAGTGAACTTTTCCCCACAACCGCAACTGTAAAACTAACATTCTATTTGCTTTTATCTCCTACCAATAACAACTATCTTGAAAATTACAGTTTAATGGTCAAACTAATACAGCACAGAGACGGGTCCTTTGGTCCACTTCATCATGCTTCTAAAGATGCCTAACTACACTAATCTTATTATATTTAATTTAGTTTAGAAAAAGGCATTGAAATGGGCCCTTAGGCACACGTTTGAAGGGTCTCAATCCGAAATGTCACACATTCCTTCTCTCCAGAGATGCTGCCTGTCCCTTCAGCATTTTGTGTCGACCTTTGGCACATAAGGTCCACGCTGACCATCGATCATCCTGTTCACACTAGCCCTATCTGATCCTACTATCTCATCCACTCCCGACACACATCATGGGCATGTTATTTTACAGGGACAATTATCCTATTATCCACATATCTTTAGGATTGGGAGGAATCTCGGGTACCTTGAAGAAACCCACACATTCAAGGGAGAACATGCTAACCCCACACAAGGTCAAGATGGAATCCGGGTTTCTGGTGGTGTGAGGGAGCAGTTCTACTCGCTGTTATTGTGCCAACATTATGCGAAAATCCCTCTACTTTCCTATCCCAGTCTAAATGCCTTTTAAATACTACAATGTTTTCTGCCTCTCCCAACTTCCACTGGCAGCTTGTTCCATTTACCCACCACCCACTGTGTGGAAAAACCTGCTCCTCAGATCTTTAAATTTCTCCCCCTCACCCTAAACCTATGTTTACTAGTTTTAGACTCCCCGTCCGGATTCTCCCAGCCCTCCAGTCACCATGCTCCTTTCCCCTCCCTACACGTAGCACCTATCCTCGAGTCACCCTTTCATCCCTCCCCTTTGCCCTCCCTTGTTCCCTTCCACCCACATCCATCCCTCTGGTTTTACCTCCTTAGAGGAAGTCCTCCTCTTTTCCTTATGACACCCTTTTGTCTCCATTTTACCTCTCACCTTCACATTTATTCCACCCATCTGCTCATAACCCCCACCTACATGTATCTACCTATTACTTGCCAGGCTTTGTCCTCTTTTCCAGCTTTTTTTCCCTACTCCAATCAATCTGAAGAAGGGTCCTGAAATGTTGCCAGTTCTTCGAGTACTTTGTGTTTATTTTAACAATAGTATTGATCATGTTAAATATCATTTTTTTAAGACTCTGGCTAACTCTGAGCTTTTGGCATCTGCCTGTGCATGGGTATGAGGACACCGATTAGTCTAAGGATATCCATAAACTAAAGTCAGGAAATCCGCTTGTTCTGTTGAGCAATCGTTTCTTGTACGGTATGACTGGAATCTTTGTTTATGACCGAGGAATGAATGTAGAATATGTTTATAACACATTCTCTCCCATTTAATTTGCATAGATTGTTTTAAATTACTTTATGTCTCTGAAAATAATGAACAGAGGAATGAATGCAGTAAATCTTTGTCCACAATTACTGCAGTAATTTCAAGCTGCTGCAGCATTGCACTGGCAATTGGCAAGGATCCACTGCTGTATATTCCTGCCATCTAGTGGTTATTGTTATACATTGCAATAGAGAGTTTAATTTGATGAGAAATGTTTCCTTTGTTTTGTCGTGAGAATCCTTTTCTTAAAGCTCATACATCGGAGATCTCAATTATCATTGATAATGTGACAATATTCCCTGGGCTTTATATAAATTTGTCTTATTTTAAGTTGTTTTATTGCGCATTTATTGTATTGTTCCATACGTTCTCCCTGTGATCTGCGTGGGTTTTCTCCGGGTGCTCTGGTTTCCTCCCACACTCCAAAGACGTACAGGTTTGTCAGCTAATTGGCTTGGTAAAATTGTAAATTGTCCCTTGTGTGTGTAGGATTGTGTTAGTATGCAGGGATCGCTGGTCGGCGTGGACTGGGTGGGCAACATGGCCTGTTTCCGCATTGTATCTCTAAACTAAACTAAACCTGGGATAGACACGGAATGCTGGAGTAACTCAGCAGGACAGGCAGCATCTCTGGAGACTATCTTCGGTTTAAAACCAGCATCTGCAGTTTCTTACTAAACTAAACATGGGTCTCTGCCACTGTAAAGCAGCAGTACGAACTGCACCATTTTGCCACTTTTATAGGCATTAGAAAATACAAATGGGTCTTCAAGATAAAATTTGGATTTCTCTTTTTATAAACTACTTCATAATACTGAAAAAAATCAAGCGAATGTCATCAAAGTGCACACAATTAAAAAATAATCTGGATCATGTCTATTTTATTGTAATTTATGTGATAAAAGATTTAGCAAACTGAAGATTTTTGAATGCACAGGTCAGGAAATTTGTGAGTACTAACTGATAGTGATTTCAGAAAACAAAGTGACAGAATTATTTGGAATACTGTTGATATTTTAATTTTTAACAATGCAGAATTAATTGAAAACCCAACATCCAACTTGTATCTTTTTCATGTCGCTTGCAAAATATGTCTGTGGATTTTCTGAGGAAGTGTAAACTGAAGAACACGATGTTTAATATTGAAAGGAGAGACACAATGGTAGTTCACTGTTTGCTTCAGGCAGTTTACCTTGTAACGCCACCAGGTTAAATCGAAGCCTCAGAAGAGCAGACAAAAACAAGTTTCTCAAAACACTTAAAACATCTCAGGGGAATTTCTAAAACTCTGTCTTCCATCTGCTAACCTTCAGAAGATTAATGGTTTTGAAAACAGAAATTAATCTAACATTTCCTTTCGGGGAGGATGTGGATGGGGCACACCAAAGGGGGATGAACTTTGCACAGAATACACAGCCTTGTGGAATAAGCAGCTGCCTGTGAAATACAGCCAGTGACAAAGATGCTTGCCTTCGTTCAAGAAGTTTTGAACTTCCTCTGACCCTTTAAGCTTTAGTTAGTGCAGAGGGGATATTTCCAATAAATAACTCACATCCTTCACCATTTTGCTCTGGGTCCCCACACATACATTTGAGGAGAAGCTATTTGCAGAAGACATCCTCAAGATACCAGATGTTTGGCTCCTGGGTATGAAACAGCAGAATAGACAGTGTACAAACAGAAGTCAGCATGAAGGGTGTGAGGTAACTCCTTGAATTGGCTAAAAATTAGGAATGTTTTAGGGACACAATTTCCATTAGCAATTTGTACTGTTTAAAAATGTGCAGTGAGCACCAACTCGAGTGGTGCACTAATACAATGGAATAATGTGACAAAACAGGCAGTTTGAATTAAATGGCAAAATGGTCTTCTAAATGGCAAATTAAATTTTCAGTATTATTGAGGTGAAAAAATAAGAAAGGTACACTGCCCACTAGAAAATAAAAGTGGGATAAAGGATCAAAGGAATGTCTCCACTCCCATCCTCAATCACCTTGAGAGATTATGTCTAAATTACACTAAAACACACTAAATTCTGTCTGTCCATCACCTATATTGCCACCTGCCTGAGCTGTACCTTAATGTTAAAACTCTTTGCTTTGTTTTCAATTCGCTGTGTAGTCACATCTCTCTCTGCCTTTGTAATCTACCAATACAGTGCCCTCCACAATGGAGGGGGGAGGGAGGGGGGGAGGGAGGGGGTGGAGGGGAGGGGGTGGAGGGGAGGGGAGAGGGGACTGCACCAATGCAGGAGAGGTTTGGGCCCAATGGGTCCACTTAGTCCAGTAATAAAGAAAAATCCCCAAACACCTGTCCGACAGCTCAGAAACACTTCAGGAGTCAAGTGTGGATTTGTCAAAGACCACTGTCCGCAGAAGACTTCATGAACAGAAATACAGAGGCTACACTGAAAGATACAAACCACTGGTTAGCAGCAAAAATAGTATGGTGTGGTGCCACCTAGGGGTCAAGCCACTTACTGATCGAACCTTCGTCACCATAACTGGAATGATCACATGATAGGAAAATGACAGTTGACAGTAGGAGATGACAGTTGTGAATTGGAGATGAGAAGCTCTGCTCGAGCTATCGAGTGAACAGACGTCTGGTGCTCCTCTCAACAGCAACTAGCACCTAACTGTTCTCCTAACTAAGCGTGTGTGTGTTCAACCACTGTTTCTTTAATAAAACCTGTTTGATTCACAACGCTTGGTTTACTACATTGGTAACCCTCGACCATCCAAAACATCTTCTTTTGGATTTTGACAATGGATGCAGACGACAACCTGGCCCAGCAGAACGCAGTCGCTCTCAAACTGCCTGTTTTCTGGACCGCACAGCCACATGTGTGGTTCCAACAGACCGAGGCCCAGTTCAATATTCGGTGCATTATCGCCGATGCGACCAATTATTTCTACGTGGTCAGTGCGCTGAACCAAGACACCGCAAGGCGCCTCATACATTACCTTCGCCAACCGCCCAATGACGGCAAGTACGAAGATCTCAAAGCACTCCTGTTGCGCATTTTTGGGCTCAGCCGTCGCAAAAGGGCCGCCTGGATCCTTCACATGATGGGCTCGGCGATAGTACGCCATCAGTGCTGATGAGGGCGATGCTCTCCCTGATGGACGGACACCAGCCTTGCATCCTATCTGAGCAAGCGTTTCTGGAGCAAATGCCTGATAACATCCGCCTGCTCCTCGCCGGTAGCGATTTCGCCGACCCCCAGCAGCTGGCTGAATGAGCGGATGAGCTGTGGCTGGCCAAACAGCAGGTTGGCGTTTCCATCGGTCAGGTGTCGGCAGCTCTGCGGCGGTCCCAGCGGCCATTTCCAGCCCCCGCTGCCATCAGTGTCAAAACCGGTCTCGGGCAACGCCGGCAAAGGTACATGGTGCTACTACCACCAACGCTGGGGTTCCGAGGCCCGTCGATAACGTTCTCCCCGCATGCATCCGGGAAAAGCTGCGACCGGCTGCCAGTAGTGGCTGTCGTGGTCAGCCAGAAACATTGCCTCTACATCTGCGATTGCCACTCTGGGCATCGTTTCCTTGTCGAAACGGGAGCGGAGGTCAGCATATTGCCCCCGTCAGGAGCTGACACCTGTTCCTGTAAGCGAGGGCCTCCCCTGACTGCCGTCAACGGCAGCCCCATCCGGAAATACGCTGACCGTACGGTTCCCCTTATTTTCGGCCCCTGCCTCTTCACTCGGCCTTTCATTGTCGCGGATGTCTCCCAACCGTTGTTGGGCATCGATTTCCTCCGGGCACGTTCTCTGCTGGTCTATGAAGGGACAACGCCTCGTCCACTTTGAGACTTTCCAACCCATCTCTTTGCGCCCGCCGTTCCTGCTGCCCCACACTTCAGCTCGGGATCTTCTGCTAAGAATGTGTATGCCCAGATACTAGCAGATTTCCCCAACATCCTGACTCCTCAGTTCCAACCCGCCCACCCCAAACATGGCAAGCTGCACCATAACCCCACCACCTGACCGCCGCTCCACACACGGGCACGAACGCTTCCCCCCCGATAAACTGCAGCTTGCCAAGGAAGAGTTCCAACAATTGGAGGACATGGGCATTGTGCGTCGGTCCAATATACCGTGGGCTTCTCCCCTTCACATGGTCCCTAAAGCGCCTAGGGGCTGGAGGCCTTGTGGGGATTAACGCCACGACGGCCGATCCTGTTCCCCACATTCAAGATTTGCGCCTTCCCCACATCTGGAAGGCGCAAAATTCTTTTCATAATGTGACTTGGTCTGCGGTTACCATCATATTCCTGTGAACCCGGACGATGTGCCCAAGACCACAATCATCACACCTTTTGGCCTGTTCGAGTTCCTCAGGATGTCTTTCGGCCTCAGGCTTTCCAATGCCTTATGGACATGGTAGGCCGTGGGTTGGACTTTCTGTTCATTTACCTAGATGACATCCTCGTCGCCAGTCGCTCTCATGAAGAGCACTGCGTGCACCTCCGGCTCCTTTGCCAGCAGCTCAGCAAACAAGGCCTGGCCATTAATCTGGCTAAATGCCATTTTGCCCTTAATTCAATTAATTTCCTTGGCCATCACGTCACCCAACATGGTGCAGTCCCGCTCCCGGCAAAGGTTAAGGCCATTCGGTAGTTTCCTCGGCCTTCCACGGTGACAGGTTTTCAGGAGTTTGTAAACTTCTACCATCGGTTCGTGCCAGTGGCTGCCAGGATTATGCGGCCATTGTTCAAGTTCCTGGCCAGCAAGCAGCAGGACCTCGAGTGGAATGCTGAGGCCACGGCCGCTTTCAACAGCGCTAAGGAGGCGCTCGCACAGGCAACGATGCTGGTCCAATCGCGGGCTAAGGCTCTGACCACCCTGACTGTGGACACATCTGACACTGCTGTAGGTGGAGTACTCGAACAGTTGATCGATGGCCGCTGGCGTCTCTACTGGCCAGCCTCGGCCCATCCGGCTTGGCGTCGCTGGATTTTCGATTCCGTCCATGGTTTGACCCACCCTTCCATCCGGGCGGCGCTGGTAGCCGCAAAGTTTATGTGGCACGGGTTGGGGAAGCAGGTTGCCAACTGGGCCAGGGCGTGCGTTCCCTGCCAGACATCTAAGGTCCAGCGTCACATCAAGGGGCCACTGCAGGATTTCGCTTTGACCATATCCACGTTGATCTTGTGGGCCCGCTACCACCATCCAGGGGTGCCATCCACCTTCTCACCATTGTAGACGGGTTCACGCAATAGCCAGAGGCTGTCCCACTCGCCGATCCCTCTGCCACAACATGTGCCCGTGCCCTCGCTGCTCACTGGATCGCCCGTTTTGGTGTGCCGGTGGACATCTCGTCAGACCGCGGCGCAGTTCACCTCTGCGTTGTGGTCTGCCACGGCCCATCTACTGGGCACGCAGCTGCACCACATCACAGCTTACCATCTACAATCCGATGGGCTGGTGGAATGTTTCCATCTGCACCTGAAGTCCTCCCTGAAGGCACGGCTCACGGGCCCGGACTGCTTAGATAAGTTGCCTTGGGTTTTGTTGGGGATCCGTACCGCCTCGAAGGAGGATTTGGCTACTTCATCCGCTTGGCCACCCGCATCCACCTTCGCCTCTGTTGGTGGTGCCTCCGAACACAGACCATGTGATCATGCGGTCTGGGCGCCTTACTTGGACCCCTGCTCGTTTTCATTCTAACGGTTCTGGGGGGGGGGGGGCGTCATGTGGCACCACCTAGGTGTCAAGCCACTTACTGATCGAACCTTCGTCACCAGAACTGGCACGATCACATGACAGGGAGGTGACAGTTGACAGTTGGAGATGATAGTTGACAGTTGGAGATGAGAAGCTCTGCTGGAGCCCTCGAATGAACAGATGTGTGGTGCTCCTCCCAACAGCAACTAGCACCTAACTGTTCTCCTAACTAAGCGCGTGTGTGTTCAACCACTGTTTCGTTAATAAAACTCGTTTGATTCACAACGCGTGGTTTACTACAATGGCCAGGTTACAGTTTGCCAAGAAGTTCTTAAAAGAGCAACCACAGTTCTGGAAAAAAGGTCTTGTGGACAGATGAGGCGAAGATTAACTTATATCAGTGATGGCAAGAGCAAAGTAAGAGAGAAGGAACTGCCCAAGATCCAAAGCATACCACCTCATCTGTGAAACATGGTGGTGGGGGTGTTATGGCCTGGGCATGTATGGCTGCTGAAGTTACTGGATCACATTGATGATTCAATTACTGATGGTAGTAGCATAATGAATTCTGAAGTGTATAGACACATCATATGTGCTGAAGTTCAAACAAATGCCTCAAAACTCATTGACCGGCGGTTCATTCTACAGCAAGACAATGATCATAAACATACCACTAAAGCACCAATGGAGTTTTTCAAAGCTACAAAATGGTCAATTCTTGAGTGGCCAAGTCAATCACCTAATCTGAACCCACTCGCCCCCAAAACAAGCAGAAGCTAAAGATGGCTGCAATACGGGCCTGGTAAAGAATCACCAAAGACACCCAGCAACTGGTGATGTCCATGAATCGCAGACTTCATGCAAAGGCTATGCAACAAAATAGTAAACGTGCCCACTTTTATTTACATGACATTGCTGTGTCCCAAACATTATGGTGCCCTGAAATGGGGGGACTATGTATAAATACCTCTGTAATTTCTACACGGTGAAACCAAAATGTATAAAGATGGCCTTTATTAAAATCTGACAATGTGCACTTTAACCACATGTGATTTTTTCTATTACAAATTTCAAATTGTACCAAATAAATAAATGATGAGTCTTTGTCCCAAACATTATGGAGGGCACTGTATATTGGTGGTTTCCTGTTCTTCTGGTTTCCTGGTCTCCCTGAAGTTCAGCCTCCAGCTGCATACAGCTACCAAGGTGCTTAGATCTAGAATTCCCTCCCTAAAGCTCAGCAGCTCTTGTTTCACCTTTAATATGATCGCTTTGATCAAAATTCTAGTCATCTGCTTCAATATCTCATATGGCCCAACGTTAATTTTGTTTGATGGAGTTTGAGACAGATTTGCTTTGTTGATGAAGCAAAATAAACAAAAAATGCTGTGTCCAAAATAAATCATAAATACAATGTCGGAATAATTTACATGAGACTTGGGTGATAGTTAATTCTCCTTTATTTGCAATAAATTGTCAGACAAGAATAGACAAGCAGGAAACAGTTCAACAGATTCAAAGCATGGAAAATAAAACAATTTTTGTTTGTGTGCTGGGAAAGTCTTTTTTACACATTAAGTATTAGGGGCCTGGAACACTTTGCCAGAGGAGGTGGTGAAGGTAGTTATGATAGTAGCATTTAAGAGGCTTTTAGATAGACACATAAAGGTGCAAGGAATAGAAGGATAAAGATAATGTAAATGCAAATAAGATCAGTTTTACTTGACATCATGTTCAGCACAACCATCATGGATTAAAGGGGCTATTCCTGTGCAATACTGTTTGATGTTCTAATGTTTACGAACTCAGCACTATCCAGATGAAAACACCCCACTTAATTGCTAACACATTGACTAGCTTGAAATCTCTTTGCTCACACTAGTCTGCACCATGGCTCCAGTGCATACTATCTTTTTAAAAATGCACAGTAATCTATCTATCTATCTATCTATCTATCTATCTATATACTACTAAAACTCTGCGGTCCAACATTCCGTATGTATATACGGAAGATTCCGTATGTTTGTACGGAAGATTCCGAAGATTTCTGTCCATAACTTACAAACCCTACTCCTCCCAGACGGTACACCAAAGCGCTACGATTTTTGTACCGCCATATTCACCATTAACATGGGCAACTATTGTAAGTACTTTCGTTCAAATTGAAGCTACCTTTTTAAAGCTAGAGAGATATTAAAGTTAAAATTTCTCATTTCTAACCCTTTTCTTGAAGGGGCTTCAGCGCGTGATGTCACAATGGCACCCGTGCACCAATGAGAGATCAGCTCGGTTTTAAATTTACATAATTTTTTTTCTGACCTTTTTTTTCAAGGTCTTCAGCTTGTGACGTCACAATGCTTGTGTGAGATGGTTTGCAACATTGTTGCGAAAAGCAACTGCCAGTTTTTTAAAGTTGTGCGAGTCACTTAACATACACAGATCAGCATGGGGCCCCTATTCCCTCCCTCCCCCCCCTTCCCCCCTCAACCCCTTCCTCCCCACTCCTTCCCACCTCCATCCCCACTCCCTCCCCCCCTCCTCCCCAACTCCCTCCCCACCTCCCTCACCCCTCCTCCCCTAACTCCCCCCCCTCCCTCCTTCCCTCCATCCTTCCCCCCCTCCCTCCACCCTTCCATCCCTCTCCCCCTCCCCCCTCCTTCCACCCTCCCTCCCCCCCTTCTGGTTACAAAGGAAACCCTACGGGGACGGGCCCAACGGGGAAAGAGGGGTACTGGGAAAAGGGGAGGTCCCCCTCCCTCCCCTTACCCCCTCCCCCATCCCCCTCCCCCCTAACCCTCTCCCTCCCCCTTCCCCCCTCCCCTCCCCCCCTCCCCTCCTCCCTCCACACCTCCCTCCTCCCTCCCTCCCCTCCTCCCGGTTACAATGGAAACCCTACGAGGACGGGCCCAACGGGGAAAGAGGGGTACTGGGAAAAGGGGAGGTCCCCCTCCCTCCCCCCTTCCCCCATCCCATCCCCCCTCCCTCCCCCCTTCCCCCATCCCATCCCCCCTCCCTCCCCTCTCCCTCCCCCTTCCCCCCGTTCCCCCCTCCCCTTCCCCCTCCCTCCCCTCCTCCCTCCACACCTCTCTCCTCCCTCCCTCCCCTTCCCTCCCTCCCATCCTCCCAATGCTTGTTTGAGATGGGTGCTACATTGTTTCGAAAAGCACCACTAACAGATCGCAGTGAGAAGCACTAAATGACCGTGGTCGTGAGAAGCACTAAATGACCGCGAATGTAGCAAAAACAGCACTTTAAACCACTTTAAACCACTGTTTTCAAGTAGTCTTTTTTATTGCAAGTCACTTAACATACACAGATCAACATGGGGCCTCTATGCTCGTGGGCCACCGGGGCAAGTGTTGCGAAACAGCACTTGGAGTGTGTCTGGGGGAGAGAGAGAATGGGGGGGGGGTCTGAGAATGGGGACTGGGGAGGGGGACAACAGGGGTCGTTGCGGAGGGGGCTTGGTGGTGGGGGAAAGAGGGGTACTGGGAAAATGGGAGGTCCCCCTTCACCCCACAACCCCTTCCTTCCCACCTCCATCCCCACTCCCTCCCCCCCTCCTCCCCCTCCCTCCCCAACTCCCTCCCCCTCCCTCCCCACCTCCCTCAAACCTCCCCCCTAACTCCCCCCCTCCCTCCTTCCCTCCATCCCTCCCTCCCCCAATCAATCCACCCTTCCATCCCTCTCCCCCTCCCCCCTCCTTCCATCCTCCCTCCCCCCTCCCGGTTACAATAGAAACCCTACGGGGACGGGCCCAACGGGGAAAGAGGGGTACTGGGAAAAGGGGAGGTCCCCCTCCCTCCCCTCCCCCCTACCCCCTACCCCCTTCCCCCTCCCCTTCCCCCCTCCCCTCCCCCCTCCCTCCCCCTCCCCTCCTCCCTCCACACCTCCCTCTACACCTCCCTCCCCCCCTCCCGGTTACAATGGAAACCCTATGAGGACGGGCCCAACGGGGAAAGAGGGGTACTGGGAAAAGGGGAGGTCCCCCTTCCCCCCTCAACCCCTTCATCCCCCCTCCTTCCCACCTCCATCCCCACTCCCTCCCCCCCTCCTCCCCCTCCCTCCCCAACTCCCTCCCCCCTCCCCCCTAACTCCCCCCTCCCTCCATCCCTCCCTCCCCAATCCCTCCCCCCCTCCCTCCACCCTTCCATCCCTCTCCCCCCTCCTTCCACCCTCCCTCCCCCCCTCCCGGTTACAATTGAAACCCTACGAGGACGGGCCCAACGGGGAAAGAGGAGTACTGGGAAAAGGGGAGGTCCCCCTCCCTCCCCCCTTCCCCCATCCCATCCCCCCTCCCTCCCCTCTCCCTCTCCCTCCCCCTTCCCCCCTTCCCCCCTTCCCCCTCCCCTTCCCCCCCTCCCCCCTCCCTCCCCTCCCCTCCTCCCTCCACACCTCCCTCCTCCCTCCCTCCCCCTTCCCGCCCTCCCCTCCTCCCGGTTACAATGGAAACCCTACGAGGACGGGCCCAACGGGGAAAGAGGGGTACTGGGAAAAGGGGAGGTCCCCCTCCCTCCCTCCCCCCTACCCACCTCCCTCCCCTCTCCCTCCCCCCCTTCCCTCCTCCCTCCCCCCTCCCCTCCCCCTCCCATCCCCCCCTCTCCCCCCTCCCTCCCCCCTACCCCCCTCCCTCCCCTCTCCCTCCCCCTCCCCTCCCCCCTCCCTCCCCTCCTCCCTCCCCCTTCCCTCCCCCAACCCTCCCCCTTTCCTCCCCTCCCGGTTACAATGGAAACCCTACGAGGACGGGCCCAACGGGCCCACTCGGTCTAGTATACTACTAAAACTCAGATCTTGTGTTATATATATATATAACACTGATGTCGGCTGAATACGGCAATTCCGGCAAAACGGTGAACCGTAGCGCCACGATTTTTGTACCGCCTTAATCAGCATGCGGTTCGCTGCTGGAAAATGATATTTTTATTTAATTCGGACGCATATTTTTTAAGTTACAGAGGTTTAAATGTGCTGCCCCCCTGATTTATCGAAGTTTTGACAGAAGGGGGGCGCTGCGGTGCGGATTGTGATGTCACAATGCCCCTGTGAGATGGACTCGAGCTGACCCCCCTTCCCCCCCCCAGCGGTATTCAGCGTGTGACGTCACAATGCCCCTGTGCTACATTGTTGCGAAGAGCTGTCAAGTCAAGTCCATTTTATTTGTATAGCACATTTAAAAACAACCCACGTTGACCAAAGTGCTGTACATCTGATTAGGTACTAAGGAAAAAATGAAACATACAGTGGCACGCAAACAGTTCACAGCGCCTCCTCAATGAGCCTCAAACGCTAGGGAGTAGAAATAGGTTTTGAGCCTGGACTTAAAGGAGTCGATGGAGGGGGCAGTTCTGATGGGGAGAGGGATGCTCTTTCCACCCTCCCCCTCTCTCCCTCCCCCCTCCCCCCTTTCCCCCCTCCCCCCCTTTCCGCCCTCCCCTTCCACCCTCCCCTCCCCTCCCCCCTCCCTCCCCCTTCCCTCCCCCCACTCCCCTTCCCCCTTCCCCCTCCCCTCCTCCCTCCACACCTCCCTCCTCCCCCCCTCCCCCTTCCCTCCCTCCCCTTCTCCCGGTTACAATGTGAACCCTACGAGGACGGGCACAATGGGGAAAGAGGGGTACTGGGAAAAGGGGAGGTCCCCCTCCCTCCGCCCTTCCCCTCCCCCCCCCTCACCCTCTCTCCCTCCCCCTCCCCCTCTCTCCCTCCCCCCTTCCCCCCCTCCCCTTCCCCCCCTCCCCTCCCCTACCCCCTCCCTCCCCCTCCCCTCCTCCCTCCACACCTCTCTCCCTCCCCCTTCCCTCCCTCCACTCCTCCCGGTTACAATGGAAACCCTACGAGGACGGGCCCAACGGGCACACTTGAGATGGGTGCTACAGTGAGAAGCACTATGTGACCGCAAATGTTTCAAAACAAGCACTTAAAAAGCACTTATCTCTTTTTAAAGTATATTTTTTTATTGCAAGTCACTTAACATACACAGATCAGCATTGGGCCCATATGCTCGTGGGCCACCGGGGCAAGTGTTTCGAAAAAAGCACTGAGAGTGTGTATGGGGAGAGAGAGAATGGGGGGGGGGGGTCTGTGAATGGGGACTGGGGACAACAGGGGTCGTTGCGGAGGGGGCTTGGTGGTGGGAGAAAGAGGGGTACTGGGAAAAGGGGAGGTCCCACTTCCCCCATCAACCCCTTCCTCCCCCCTCCTTCCCACCTCCATCCCCACTCCCTCCCCCCTCAATCCCAACCTCCATCACCACTCAGCCCCTAACTCCCCCCCTCCCTCCTTCCCTCCATCCCACCCTCCCACACTCCCTCCCCCCTCCCTCCACCATTCCATCCCTCTCCCCTCCCCCCTCCTTCCACCATCCCTCCACCCCTCCCGGTTACAATGGAAACCCTACAGGGACGGGCCCAACGGGGAAAGAGGGGTACTGGGAAAAGGGGAGATCCCCCTCCCTCCCTCCCCCCTCACTCCCCCTTACCTCCCCCCTACCCCCCTCCCTCCCCTCTCCCTCCCTCCTCCCCCTTCCCCCCTCCCCCCCTCCCCTCCCCCTCCCCTCCCCTCCCCTCCCCTCCTCCCTCCACACCTCCCTCCTCCCTCCCTCCCCCTCCCCTCCCTCCCCTCCTCCCGGTTACAATGGAAACCCTACGAGCACGGGCCCAATGGGGAAAGAGGGGTACTGGGAAAAGGGGAGGTCCCCCTCCCTCCCCCCTCACTCCCTTCTCCCTCCCCCCCTCCCTCCCCCTCCCCTTCCCCCCTCCCTCCCCTTCCCCCTCCCCCTCCCCCCTACCGCCTTCCCTCACCTCTCCCTCCCTCCCTTCCTCCCTCCCCTCCCCCCCTCCCTCCCCCTCCCCTCCCCCTCCACACCTCCCTACTCCCTCCCTCCCCCTTCCCTACCCCCACTCCCCTCCCGGTTACAATGGAAACCCTACGAGGACGGGCCCAACGGGCACACTTCTTCTAGTATAATACTAAAACTCTGCGGTCCAACATTCCGTATGTATATACGGAAGATTCCGTATGTATATACGGAAGATTCCGAAGATTTCTGTCCATAACTTACAAACCCTGCTCCTCCCAGACGGTACACCAAAACGCTACGATTTTTGTACCGCCGTATTCACCATTGACGTGGGCAACTATTGTAAGTACTTTCGTTCAAATTGAAGCTACCTTTTTAAAGCTAGAGAGATATTAAAGTTTAAATTTTCATTTCTAACACTTTTCTTGAAGGGTCCAAACCCTACTCCTCCCAGACGGTACACCAAAGCGCTACGATTTTTGTACCGCCGTATTCACCATTAACATGGGCAACTATTGTAAGTACTTTCGTTCAAATTGAAGCTACCTTTTTAAAGCTAGAGAGATATTAAAGTATAAATTTTCATTTCTAACCCTTTTCTTGAAGGGGCTTCAGTGCGTGATGTCACAATGGCACCCGTGCACCAATGAGAGATCAGCTCGGTTTTAAATTTACATCTTCAGCTTGTGACGTCACAATGCTTGTGTGAGATTGTTGCAACATTGTTGCGAAAAACAACTGCCAGTTTTTTAAAGTTGTGCAAGTCACTTAACATACACAGATCAGCATGGGGCCCCTATTCCCTCCCTCCCCCCCTTCCCCCCTCACCCCTTCCTCCCCACTCCTTCCCACCTCCATCCCCACTCCCTCCCCCCCTCCTCCCCAACTCCCTCCCCACCTCCCTCACCCCTCCTCCCCTAACTCCCCCCCCCTCCCTCCTTCCCTCCATCCTCCCCCCCTCCCTCCACCCTTCCATCCCTCTCCCCCTCCCCCCTCCTTCCACCCTCCCTCCCCCCCTTCTGGTTACAAAGGAAACCCCTACGGGGACGGGCCCAACGGGGAAAGAGGGGTACTGGGAAAAGGGGAGGTCCCCCTCCCTCCCCTTCCCCCCTCCCCTCCCCCCTCCCCCTCCCCCCTAACCCTCTCCCTCCCCCTCCCCTCCCCCCCTCCCCTCCTCCCTCCACACCTCCTCCTCCCTCCCTCCCCTCCTCCCGGTTACAATGGAAACCCTACGAGGACGGGCCCAACGGGGAAAGAGGGGTACTGGGAAAAGGGGAGGTCCCCCTCCCTCCCCCCTTCCCCCATCCCATCCCCCCTCCCTCCCCTCTCCCTCCCCCCCGTTCCCCCTCCCCTTCCCCCCTCCCTCCACACCTCTCTCCTCCCTCCCTCCCCTTCCCTCCCTCCCATCCTCCCAATGCTTGTTTGAGATGGGTGCTACATTGTTTCGAAAAGCACCACTAACAGATCGCAGTGAGAAGCACTATGTGACCGTGAATGTTTCAAAACAAGCACTTAAAAAGCACTTATCTTTTTTTAAAGTATTTTTTTTTATTGCAAGTCACTTAACATACACAGATCAGCATTGGGCCCCTATGCTCGTGGGCCACCGGGGCAAGTGTTTCGAAAAAAGCACTGAGAGTGTGTCTGGGGGAGAGAGAGAATGGGGGGGGGGGGTCTGAGAATGGGGACTGGGGAGGGGGACAACAGGGGTCATTGCGGAGGGGGCTTGGTGGTGGGGGAAAGAGGGGTACTGGGAAAAGGGGAGGTCCCACTTCCCCCCTCAACCCCTTCCTCCCCCCTCCTTCCCACCTCCATCACCACTCCCTCCCCCCCTCCCTCCCCCCTCAATCCCAACCTCCTTCACCACTCAGCCCCTAACTCCCCCCCTCCCTCCTTCCCTCCATCCCCCACTCCCTCCCCCTCCCTCCACCATTCCATCCCTCTCCCCCTCCCCCCTCCTTCCACCCTCCCTCCCCTCCTCCCGGTTACAATGGAAACCCTACGAGGACGGGCCCAATGGGGAAAGAGGGGTACTGGGAAAATGGGAGGTTCCCCTCCCTCCCCCCTCACTCCCCCCTCCCTCCCTTCTCCCTCCCCCCCTCCCTCCCCCTCCCCTTCCCCCCTCCCTCCCCTTCCCCCCTCCCCCCTCCCTCCCCCTCCCCCCTACCCCCTTCCCTCCCCTCTCCCTCCCCCCTTCCCCCCTCCCCTCCCCCCTCCCTCCCCCTCCCCTCCCCCCTCCACACCTCCCTACTCCCTCCCTCGAAAAGCAACTGACAGAAGCACTAAGTAGCCGCGAATGTTTCAAAACCAGCACTTAACCGCGAATGTTTTTTAAAAAAGCACTTAACCGCGAATGTTTCAAAACAAGCAATTAAAAAGCACTTTTTTTTTAAAAGTATTTTTTTTTATTCCAAGAGATGGGGGGGGTCTGAGAATGGGGACTGGGGAGGGGGACAACAGGGGTCGTTGCGGTGGGGGCTTGGTGGTGGGAGAAAGAGGGGTACTGGGAAAAGGGGAGGTCCCACTTCCCCCTCAACCTCTTCCTTCCCCCTCCTTCCCACCTCCATCCCCACTCTCTCCCCCCTCAATCCCAACCTCCATCACCACTCAGCCCCTAACTCACCCCTCCCTCCTTCCCTCCATCCGACCCTCCCCCACTCCCTCCCCCCCTCCCTCCACCCTTCCACCCCTCTCCCCCTCCTTCCACCCTCCCTCCCCCCCTCCCGGTTACAATGGAAACCCTACGGGGACGGGCCCAACGGGGAAAGAGGGGTACTGGGAAAAGGGGAGTTCCCCTCCCTCCCCTCCTCCCTCCCCTCCCCCCTACCCCTCTTCCCCCCTCCCCCTCCCCCTCCCCCCCTCCCTCCCCCTCCCCTCCTCCCTCCACACCTCCCTCCACACCTCCCTCCTCCCTCCCTCCCCCCCTCCCGGTTACAATGGAAACCCTACGAGGACGGGCCCAACGGGGAAAGAGGAGTACTGGGAAAAGGGGAGGTCCCCCTCCCTCCCCCCTACCCACCTCCCTCCCCTCTCCCTCCCCCCCTTCCCTCCTCCCTTCCCCCCTCCCCTCCCCCCTCCCATCCCCCCCTCTCCCCCCTCCCTCCCCCCTACCCCCCTCCCTCCCCTCCTCCCTCCCCCTTCCCTCCCCCAACCCTCCCCCTTTCCTCCCCTCCCGGTTACAATGGAAACCCTACGAGGACGGGCCCAACGGGCCCACTCGGTCTAGTATAGTACTAAAACTCTGCGTTCGTGTGTATGTACGAAACATTCCGTATGTACGAAAGATTCCGAAGTTGATTCCGAAGTTTCTGTCCATAACTTACAAACCCTACTCCTCCCAGACGGTACACCAAAGCGCTACGATTTTTGTACCGCCGTATTCACCATTAACCTGGGCAACTATTGTAAGTACTTTCGTTCAAATTGAAGCTACCTTTTTAAAGCTAGAGAGATATTAAAGTTTAAATTTTCATTTCTAACACTTTTCTTGAAGGGGCCAAACCCTACTCCTCCCAGACGGTACACCAAAGCGCTACGATTTTTGTACCGCCGTATTCACCATTAACATGGGCAACTATTGTAAGTACTTTCGTTCAAATTGAAGCTACCTTTTTAAAGCTAGAGAGATATTAAAGTTTAAATTTTCATTTCTAACCCTTTTCTTGAAGGGGCTTCAGCGCGTGATGTCACAATGGCACCCGTGCACCAATGAGAGATCAGCTCGCGATGGACAAGCGGCTGCTATTGGGTGTTTACTACTTTAAATTTACATAATTTTTTTTCTGACCTTTTTTTTCAAGGTCTTCAGCTTGTGACGTCACAATGCTTGTGTGAGATGGTTGCAACATTGTTGCGAAATGCAACTGCCAGTTTTTTAAAGTTGTGCAAGTCACTTAACATACACAGATCAGCATGGGGCCCCTATTCCCTCCCTCCCCCCCTTCCCCCCTCACCCCTTCCTCCCCACTCCTTCCCAACTCCATCCCCACTCCCCCCCCCCTCCTCCCCAACTCCCTCCCCACCTCCCTCACCCCTCCTCCCCTAACTCCTCCCTCCCTCCCCCTTCCCTCCCTCCCCTCCTCCCGGTTACAATGGAAACCCTACGAGGACGGGCCCAACGGGGAAAGAGGGGTACTGGGAAAAGGGGAGGTCCCCCTCACTACCCCCTTCCCCCTCCCCTCCCCCCTTCCCCTCCCTCCCCCTCCCCCCTACCCCCCTCCCTCCCCTCCCCCTCCCTCCCCTCCCCTCCTCCCTCCACACCTCCCTCCTCCCTCCCTCCCCCTTCCCTCCCTCCCCTCCTCCCGGTTACAATGGAAACCCTACGAGGACGGGCCCAACGGGGAAAGAGGGGTACTGGGAAAAGGGGAGATCCCCCCTCCCTCCCCTTCCCCCCTCCCCTCCCCCTCCCTCCCCCTTACCTCCCCCCCTTACCCCCCTCCCTCCCCTCCCTCCCTCCTCCCCCTCCCCTCCCCTCCTCCCTCCACACCTCCCTCCTCCCTCCCTCCCCCTTCCCTCCCTCCCCTCCTCCCGGTTACAATGGAAACCCTACGAGGACGGGCCCAATGGGGAAAGAGGGGGTACTGGGAAAATGGGAGGTTCCCCTCCCTCCCCCCTCCCTCCCCCCCCTCCCTCCCCCTCCCCTTCCCCCCCTCCCTCCCCTTCCCCCCTCCCTCCCCCTCCCCTCTACCCCCTTCCCTCCCCTCTCCCTCCCCCCCTTCCCCCTCCCCTCCCCCCCTCCTCCCCCTCCCCTCCCCCCTCCACACCTCCCTACTCCCTCCCTCGAAAAGCAACTGACAGAAGCACTAAGTAGCCGCGAATGTTTCAAAACCAGCACTTAACCGCGAATGTTTTTTAAAAAAGCACTTAACCGCGAATGTTTCAAAACAAGCAATTAAAAAGCACTTTTTTTTTTAAAGCATTTTTTTTTATTCCAAGAGAATGGGGGGTGGTCTGAGAATGGGGACTGGGTAGGGGGACAACAGGGGTCGTTGCGGTGGGGGCTTGGTGGTGGGGGAAAGAGGGGTACTGGGAAAAGGGGAGGTCCCACTTCCCCCTCAACCACTTCCTCCCCCCTCCTTCCCACCTCCATCCCCACTCTCTCCCCCCTCAATCTCAACCTCCATCACCACTCGGCCCCTAACTCACCCCTCCCTCCTTCCCTCCATCCGACCCTCCCCCACTCCCTCCCCCCATCCCTCCACCCTTCCACCCCTCTCCCCCTCCCCCCTCCTTCCACCCTCCCTCCCCCCTCCCGGTTACAATGGAAACCCTACGGGGACGGGCCCAACGGGGAAAGAGGGGTACTGGGGAAAAGGGGAGTTCCCCCTCCCTCCCCTCCTCCCTCCCCTCCCCCCTACCCCTCTTCCCCCCTCCCCTCCCCCCCCTCCCTCCCCCTCCCCTCCACACCTCCCTCCTCCCTCCCTCCCCCCCTCCCGGTTACAATGGAAACCCTACGAGGACGGGCCCAACGGGGAAAGAGGAGTGCTGGGAAAAGGGGAGGTCCCCCTCCCTCCCCCCCTTCCCCCTCCCCTCTCCCTCCCCCTCCCTCCCCCTCCCCCCTACCCCCCCCTCCCCCCTCCCCGTTACAATGGAAACCCTACGGGGACGGGCCCAACGGGGAAAGAGGGGGTACTGGGAAAAGGGGAGGTCCCCCCTCCCTCCCCCCCTTCCCCCCTCCACTCCACCCTCCCCTCCCCCCCTCCCTCCCCCTCCCCTGCTCCCTCCACACCTCCCTCCTCCCTCCCTCCCACTTCCCTCCCTCCCATCCTCCCAGTTACAATGGAAACCCTACGAGGACGGGCCCAACGGGCCCACTCGGTCTAGTCTATCTATATCTATCTATCTATCTATATCTTCTATATAATACTAAAACTCTGCGGTCCAACATTCCGTATGTATGTATGTATATGTGTATGTACGGAAGATTACTTACAAACCCTACTCCTCCTAGACGGTACACCAAAGCGCTACGATTTTTGTACCGCCGTATTCACCATTAACCTGGGCAACTATTGTAAGTACTTTCGTTCAAATTGAAGCTACCTTTTTAAAGCTAGAGAGATATTAAAGTTTAAATTTTCATTTCTAACCCTTTTCTTCAAGGGGCTACATTTGTTTCCAAAAGTTTACAGAAAAGGATTTAGTTTTCAGCAAGGATTTAGTTTTCAGCTTGTGACGGCGGCTACATTGTTTCGAAAAGCTTCCAAGAAGTCTTTTTTGTTATTGCAAGTCAAGTCAAGTCAAGTCAAGTCACTTTTATTTGTATAGCACATTTAAAAACAACCCACGTTGACCAAAGTACTGCACATCTGATTAGGAAAAAAACCCAAAACATCTGATTAGGAAAAAAAAAAAAAAAAGAAGGCTATAGTGGTCACTTGACATACACAGATCAGGAGGACAGAGTAAGAGTGGGGCTGGGGGAGGAGAGAATGGGGGGTGTGGGGACGGGCCCAACGGGCCCTCCCCAACGGGCACACTTGGAGAGTAAGAGTGGGGCTGGGGGAGGAGAGAATGGGGGGTGTGGGGACGGGCCCAACGGGCCCTCTTTTCCGGGCCCAACGGGCACACTTGGAGAGTAAGAGTGGGGCTGGGGGAGTGAGAATGGGGGGGTGTGGGGACGGGCCCAACGGCCCTCTTTTCTAGTATAATACTAAAACTCTGCGGTCCAACATTCCGTATGTATGTATGTATATGTGTATGTACGGAAGATTACTTACAAACCCTACTCCTCCTAGACGGTACACCAAAGCGCTACGATTTTTGTACCGCCGTATTCACCATTAACCTGGGCAACTATTGTAAGTACTTTCGTTCAAATTGAAGCTACCTTTTTAAAGCTAGAGAGATATTAAAGTTTAAATTTTCATTTCTAACCCTTTTCTTCAAGGGGCTACATTTGTTTCCAAAAGTTTACAGAAAAGGATTTAGTTTTCAGCAAGGATTTAGTTTTCAGCTTGTGACGGCGGCTACATTGTTTCGAAAAGCTTCCAAGAAGTCTTTTTTGTTATTGCAAGTCAAGTCAAGTCAAGTCAAGTCACTTTTATTTGTATAGCACATTTAAAAACAACCCACGTTGACCAAAGTACTGCACATCTGATTAGGAAAAAAACCCAAAACATCTGATTAGGAAAAAAAAAAAAAAAAGAAGGCTATAGTGGTCACTTGACATACACAGATCAGGAGGACAGAGTAAGAGGTGGGGCTGGGGGAGGAGAGAATGGGGGGTGTGGGACGGGCCCAACGGGCCCTCCCCAACGGGCACACTTGGAGAGTAAGAGTGGGGCTGGGGGAGGAGAGAATGGGGGGTGTGGGGACGGGCCCAACGGGCCCTCTTTTCCGGGCCCAACGGGCACACTTGGAGAGTAAGAGTGGGGCTGGGGGAGTGAGAATGGGGGGTGTGGGGACGGGCCCAACGGGCCCTCTTTTCTAGTATAATACTAAAACTCTGCGGTCCAACATTCCGTATGTATGTATGTATATGTGTATGTACGGAAGATTACTTACAAACCCTACTCCTCCTAGACGGTACACCAAAGCGCTACGATTTTTGTACCGCCGTATTCACCATTAACCTGGGCAACTATTGTAAGTACTTTCGTTCAAATTGAAGCTACCTTTTTAAAGCTAGAGAGATATTAAAGTTTAAATTTTTCATTTCTAACCCTTTTCTTCAAGGGGCTACATTTGTTTCCAAAAGTTTCCAGAAAAGGATTTAGTTTTCAGCAAGGATTTAGTTTTCAGCTTGTGACGGCTACATTGTTTCGAAAAGCTTCCAAGAAGTCTTTTTTGTTATTGCAAGTCAAGTCAAGTCAAGTCAGTTTTATTTGTATAGCACATTTAAAAACAACCCACGTTGACCAAAGTACTGCACATCTGATTAGGAAAAAACAAACAAACATCTGATTAGGGAAAAAAAAAAAGAATGAAGGCTATAGTGGTCACTTGACATACACAGATCAGGAGGACGGGCCCAACGGGCACACTTGGAGAGTAAGAGTGGGGCTGGGGGAGGAGAGAATGGGGGGTGTGGGACGGGCCCAACGGGCCCTCTTTTCCGGGCCCAACGGGCACACTTGGAGAGTAAGAGTGGGGCTGGGGGAGTGAGAATGGGGGGTGTGGGGACGGGCCCAACGGGCCCTCTTTTCTAGTATATACTACTAAAACTCTGCGGTCCAACATTCCGTATGTATGTATGTATATGTGTATGTACGGAAGATTCCGAAGAGTTTCTGTCCATAACTTACAAACCCTACTCCTCCCTGACGGTACACCAAAGCGCTACGATTTTTGTACCGCCATATTCACCATTAACATGGGCAACTATTGTAAGTACTTTCGTTCAAATTGAAGCTACCTTTTTAAAGCTAGAGAGATATTAAAGTTTAAATTTTCATTTCTAACCCTTTTCTTGAAGGGGCTTCAGCGCGTGATGTCACAATGGCACCCGTGCACCAATGAGAGATCAGCTCGGTTTTAAATTTACATCTTCAGCTTGTGACGTCACAATGCTTGTGTGAGATTGTTGCAACATTGTTGCGAAAGGCAACTGCCAGTTTTTTAAAGTTGTGCAAGTCACTTAACATACACAGATCAGCATGGGGCCCCTATTCCCTCCCTCCCCCCCTTCCCCCCTCAACCCCTTCCTCCCCACTCCTTCCCACCTCCATCCCCACTCCCTCCCCCCTCCTCCCCAACTCCCTCCCCACCTCCCTCACCCCTCCTCCCCTAACTCCCCCCCCTCCCTCCTTCCCTCCATCCCTCCCCCCCTCCCTCCACCCTTCCATCCCTCTCCCCCTCCCCCCTCCTTCACCCTCCCTCCCCCTTCTGGTTACAAAGGGAACCCTACGGGGACGGGCCCAACGGGGAAAGAGGGGTACTGGGAAAAGGGGAGGTCCCCCTCCCTCCCCTCCACTCCCCCCTCCCCCTCCCCCCTAACCCTCTCCCTCCCCCTTCCCCCCTCCCCTCCTCCCTCCACACCTCCCTCCTCCCTCCTCCCTCCTCCCCTCCTCCCGGTTACAATGGAAACCCTACGAGGACGGGCCCAACGGGGGAAAGATGGGTACTGGGAAAAGGGGAGGTCCCCGTCCCTCCCCCCTTCCCCCCATCCCATCCCCTCTCCCTCTCCTCTCCCTCCCCCTTCCCCCCCGTTCCCCCCTCCCCTTCCCCCCCTCCCTCCACACCTCTCTCCTCCCTCCCTCCCCTTCCCTCCCGCCCATCCTCCCAATGCTTGTTTGAGATGGGTGCTACATTGTTTCGAAAAGCACCACTAACAGATCGCAGTGAGAAGCACTATGTGACCGCGAATGTTTCAAAACAAGCACTTAAAAAGCACTTATCTTTTTTTAAATATTTTTTTTTATTGCAAGTCACTTAACATACACAGATCAGCATTGGGCCCCTATGCTCGTGGGCCACCCGGGGCAAGGTGTTTCGAAAAAAGCACTGAGAGTGTGTCTGGGGGAGAGAGAGAGAATGGGGGGGGGGTCTGAGAATGGGGACTGGGGAGGGGGACAACAGGGGTCGTTGCGGAGGGGGCTTGGTGGTGGGGGAAAGAGGGGTACTGGGAAAAGGGGAGGTTCCACTTCCCCCCTCAACCCCTTCCTCCCCCCTCCTTCCCACCTCCATCCCCACTCGCTCCCCCCCTCCCTCCCCCCTCAATCCCAACCTCCATCACCACTCAGCCCCTAACTCCCCCCCTCCCTCCTTCCCTCCATCCCACCCTCCCCCACTCCCTGCCCCCTCCCTCCACCCTTCCATCCCTCTCCCCCTCCCACCTCCTTCCACCCTCCCTCCCCCCCTCCCGGTTACAATGGAAACCCTACGGGGACGAGCCCAACGGGGAAAGAGGGGTACTGGGAAAAGGGGAGATCCCCTCCCTCCCCTCCCCTACCCCCTTCCCCCCTCCCCTTCCCCCTCCCCTCCCCCCTCCCTCCCCCTCCCCTCCTCCCTCCACACCTCCCTCCTCTCCTCCCTCCCCCCCTCCCGGTTACAATGGAAACCCTATGAGGACAGGCCCAACGGGGAAAGAGGGGTACTGGAAAAGGGGAGGTGCCCCTTCCCCCCTCAACCCCTTCATCCCCCTCCTTCCCACCTCCATCCCCACTCCCTCCCCCCCTCCTCCCCCTCCCTCCCCAACTCCCTCCCCCCTCCCCCCTAACTCCCCCCTCCCCTCCTTCCCTCCCTCCCCAATCCCTCCCCCCCTCCCTCCACCCTTCCATCCCTCTCCCCCCTCCTTCCACCCCCCCTCCCCCCCTCCCGGTTACAATTGAAACCCTACGAGGACGGGCCCAACGGGGAAAGAGGAGTACTGGAAAAGGGGAGGTCCCCCTCCCTCCCCCCTTCCCCCTCCCCTCCCCCCTCCCCTCTCCCTCCCCCTCCCCCCTCCCCCCTACCCCTCCCTCCCCTCCCCCCTCCCTCCCCTCCCCTCCTCCCTCCACACCTCCCTCCTCCCTCCCTCCCCCTTCCCGCCCTCCCCTCCTCCCAGTTACAATGGAAACCCTACGAGGACGGGCCCAACGGGGAAAGAGGGGTACTGGGAAAAGGGGAGGTCCCCTCCCTCCCTCCCCCCTACCCACCTCCCTCCCCTCTCCCTCCCCCCCTTCCCTGCTCCCCTTCCCCCCTCCCCCCTCCCATCCCCCCCTCTCCCCCCTCCCTCCCCCCTACCCCCCTCCCTCCCCTCTCCCTCCCCCCTCCCCCCCTCCCCTCCCCCCTCCCTCCCCTCCTCCCTCCCCCTTCCCTCCCCAACCCTCCCCCTTTCCTCCCCTCCCGGTTACAATGGAAACCCCTACGAGGACGGGCCCAACGGGCCCACTCGGTCTAGTATCTATATACTACTAAAACTCTGCGGTCCAACATTCCGTATGTATGTATGTATATGTGTATGTACGGAAGATTCCGAAGAGTTTCTGTCCATATAACTTACAAACCCTACTCCTCCCTGACGGTACACCAAAGCGCTACGATTTTTGTACCGCCATATTCACCATTAACATGGGCAACTATTGTAAGTACTTTCGTTCAAATTGAAGCTACCTTTTTAAAGCTAGAGAGATATTAAAGTTTAAATTTTCATTTCTAACCCTTTTCTTGAAGGGGCTTCAGCGCGTGATGTCACAATGGCACCCGTGCACCAATGAGAGATCAGCTCGGTTTTAAATTTACATCTTCAGCTTGTGACGTCACAATGCTTGTGTGAGATTGTTGCAACATTGTTGCGAAAGGCAACTGCCAGTTTTTTAAAGTTGTGCAAGTCACTTAACATACACAGATCAGCATGGGGCCCCTATTCCCTCTCTCCCCCCCTTCCCCCCTCAACCCCTTCCTCCCCACTCCTTCCCACCTCCATCCCCACTCCCTCCCCCCCTCCTCCCCAACTCCCCTCCCCACCTCCCTCACCCCTCCTCCCCTAACTCCCCCCCCTCCCTCCTTCCCTCCATCCCTCCCCCCCTCCCTCCACCCTTCCATCCCTCTCCCCCTCCCCCCTCCTTCCACCCTCCCTCCCCCCTTCTGGTTACAAAGGAAACCCTACGGGGACGGGCCCAACGGGGAAAGAGGGTACTGGGAAAAGGGGAGGTCCCCCCTCCCTCCCCTCCCCCCTCCCCCTCCCCCCTAACCCTCTCCCTCCCCCTTCCCCCCTCCCCTCCTCCCTCCACCACACCTCCCTCCTCCCTCCCTCCCCTCCTCCCGGTTACAATGGAAACCCTACGAGGACGGGCCCAACGGGAAAGAGGGGTACTGGGAAAAGGGGAGGTCCCCCTCCCTCCCCCTTACACGCTCCCTCCCTCCCCCTCCCCCTCTCCCTCCCCCCTCCCCCCTCCCCCTCCCTCCCCCTCCCCTCCTCCCTCCACACCTCCCTCCTCCCTCCCCCCCTACCCCCCTCCCTCCCCTCTCCCTCCTCCCCCTTCCCCCTCTCCTCCCCCCTCCCCTCCTCCCTCCCCCTCCCCTCCTCCCTCCACACCTCGCTCCTCCCTCCCTCCCCCTTCCCTACCTCCCCTCCTCCCGGTTACAATGGAAACCCTACGACGACGGGCCCAACGGGGAAAGAGGGGTACTGGGAAAACGGGTGGTCCCCCCTCCCTCCCCCCTTCCCCCCTCCCTACCCCCTTCCTCCCCTCTCCCTCCCCCTTGCCCCTTCCCCCCTCCCCCTCCCCTCCCCTCTCCACACCTCCCTCCTCCCTTCCCTCCCCCCCACTCCCCTCCCGGTTATTCCAAGAGAATGGGGGGGGGGTCTGAGAATGGGGACTGGGGAGGGGGGACAACAGGGGTCGTTGCGGTGGGGGCTTGGTGGTGGGGGAAAGAGGGGTACTGGGAAAAGGGGAGGTCCCACTTCCCCCTCAACCTCTTCCTCCCCCCTCCTTCCCACCTCCATCCCCACTCTCTCCCCCCTCAATCCCAACCTCCATCACCACTCAGCCCCTAACTCCCCCCCTCCCTCCTTCCCTCCATCCCACCCTCCCCCAATCCCTCCCCCCTCCCTCCACCCTTCCATCCCTCTCCCCCTCCCCCCTCCTTCCACCCTCCCTCCCCCCCTCCCGGTTACAATGGAAACCCTACGGGACGGGCCCAACGGGGAAAGAGGGGTACTGGGAAAAGAGGAGATCCCCCTCCCTCCCTCCCCCCCCTACCCCCTTCCCCCCTCCCCTTCCCCCCTCCCCTCCCCCCTCCCTCCCCCTCCCCTCCTCCCTCCACACCTCCCTCCCTCCCCCCCTCCCGGTTACAATGGAAACCCTATGAGGACGGGCCCAACGGGGAAAGAGGGTACTGGGAAAAGGGGAGGTCCCCCTTCCCCCCTCAACCCCTTCATCCCCCTCCTTCCCACCTCCATCCCCACTCCCTCCCCTCCTCCTCCCTCCCCAACTCCCTCCCCCCTCCCCCCTAACTCCCCCCCTCCCTCCATCCCTCCCTCCCCAATCCCTCCCCCCCTCCCTCCACCCTTCCATCCCTCTCCCCCTTCCTTGAAACCCTACGAGGACGGGCCCAACGGGGAAAGAGGAGTACTGGGAAAAGGGGAGGTCCCCCTCCCTCCCCCCTCCCCTTCCCCCTATCTCTCCCCCTCCCCCTACCCCCCTCCCTCCCCTCCCCCTCCCTCCCCCCTCCTCCTTCCACACCTCCCTCCTCCCTCCCTCCCCCTTCCCCGCCCTCCCCTCCTCCCGGTTACAATGGAAACCCTACGAGGACGGGCCCAACGGGGAAAGAGGGGTACTGGGAAAAGGGGAGGTCCCCCTCCCTCCCTCCCCCCTACCCACCTCCCTCCCCTCTCCCTCCCCCCCTTCCCTCCTCCCTTCCCCCCTCCCCTCCCCCCTCCCATCTGCCCTCTCCCCCCTCCCTCCCCCTACCCCCCTCCCTCCCCTCCTCCCTCCCCCTTCCCTCCCCCAACCCTCCCCCTTCCTCCCCTCCCGGTTACAATGGAAACTACGAGGACGGGCCCAACGGGCCCACTCGGTCTAGTATAATACTAAAACTCTGCGGTCCAACATTCCGTATGTATATACGGAAGATTCCGTATGTATATACGGAAGATTCCGAAGATTTCTGTCCATAACTTACAAACCCTACTCCTCCCTGAAGTTACACCAAAGCGCTACGATTTTTGTACCGCCATATTCACCATTAACATGGGCAACTATTGTAAGTACTTTCGTTCAAATTGAAGCTACCTTTTTAAAGCTAGAGAGATATTAAAGTTAAAATCTCTCATTTCTAACCCTTTTCTTGAAAGGGCTTCAGCGCGTGATGTCACAATGGCACCCGTGCACCAATGGGAGATCAGCTCGCGATGGACAAGCGGCTGCTATTGGGTGTTTACTACTTTAAATTTACATGATTTTTTTTCTGACCTTTTTTTTCAAGGTCTTCAGCTTGTGACGTCACAATGCTTGTGTGAGATGTTGCAACATTGTTGCGAAAAGCAACTGCCAGTTTTTTAAAGTTGTGCGAGTCACTTAACATACACAGATCAGCATGGGGCCCCTATTCCCTCCCTCCCCCCCCCTTCCCCCCTCAACCCCTTCCTCCCCACTCCTTCCCACCTCCACCCCCCCTCCCTCCCCCCCTTCCCCCCTCCCCTCCCCGCCTCCCTCCCCCTCCCCCTCCACCCTCCACACCTCCCTCCCTCCCCCTTCCCTCCCTCCCCTCCTCCCGGTTACAATGGAAACCCTACGAGGATGGGCCCAACGGAGAAAGAGGGGTACTGGAAAAGGGGGAGGTCCCCCTCCCTCCCCTTCCCCTCCCCTCCCCCCCTACCCCTCTCCCTCCCCCCTTCCCCTCCCCTACCCCTCTCCCTCCCCCCTTCCCCTCCCCTCCCCCCCTACCCCTCTCCCTCCCCCCCCTTCCCCCCTCCCTCCCCCCTCCCTCCCCCTCCCCCTCACCCCCTTCCCACTCCCCTCCCCCTCCCTCCCCCTCCCCTCCCTCCACACCTCCCTCCTCCCTCCCTCCCCCTTCCCTCCCTCCCCTCCTCCCGGTTACAATGGAAACCCTACGAGGATGGGCCCAACGGAGAAAGAGGGGTACTGGGAAAAGGGGAGGTCCCCCTCCCTCCCCTTCCCCTCCCCTCCCCCCCTACCCCTCTCCCTCCCCCCTTCCCCTCCCCTACCCCTCTCCCTCCGCCCCCTTCCCCTCCCCTCCCCCCCTACCCCTCTCCCTCCCCCCCCTTCCCCCCTCCCTCCCCCCCTCCCTCCCCCTCTCCCTCCCCCTCACACCCCTTCCCCCTCCCCTCCCCTCCCCTCCCCCTCCCGCCTCCCCTCCCTCCACACCTCCCTCCTCCCTCCCTCCCCCTTCCCTCCCTCCCCTCCTCCCGGTTACAATGGAAACCCTACGAGGACGGGCCCAACGGGGAAAGAGGGGTACTGGGAAAAGGGGAAGGGGAGGTCCCCCTCCCTCCCCCCTTCCCCATCCCATCCCCCCCTCCGTCCCCTCTCCCGCCCCCTTCCCCCCCTCCCCTTCCCCCCTCCCTCCTCTCCTCCCTCCACACCTCCCTCCTCCCTCCCTCCCCTTCCCTCCCATCCTCCCAATGCTTGTGTGAGATGGTTGCAACATTGTTTCGAAAAGCAACTGACAGAAGCACTAAGTAGCCGCGAATGTTTCAAACCAGCACTTAACCGCGAATGTTTTTTTAAAGAGCACTTAACCGCGAATGTTTCAAAACAAGCAATTAAAAAGCACTTATTTTTTTTAAAGTATTTTTTTTTTATTCCAAGAGAATGGGGGGGGGTCTGAGAATGGGGACTGGGGAGGGGGACAACAGGGTCGTTGCGGTGGGGCTTGGTGGTGGGGGAAAGAGGGGTACTGGGAAAAGGGGAGTCCCACTTCCCCCTCAACCTCTTCCTCCCCCCTCCTTCCCACCTCCATCCCCACTCTCTCCCCCCTCAATCCCAACCTCCATCACCACTCAGCCCCTAACTCCCCCCTCCCTCCTTCCCTCCATCCCACCCTCCCCCAATCCCTCCCTCCACCCTTCCATCCCTCTCCCCCTCCCCCCTCCTTCCACCCTCCCTCCCCCCCTCCCGGTTACAATGGAAACCCTACGGGGACGGGCCCAACGGGGAAAGAGGGGTACTGGGAAAAGAGGAGATCCCCCTCCCTCCCTCCCCCCTACCCCCTTCCCCCCTCCCCTTCCCCCCTCCCCTCCCCCCCTCCCTCCCCCTCCCCTCCTCCCTCCACACCTACCTCCTCCCTCCCTCCCCCCCTCCCGGTTACAATGGAAACCCTATGAGGACGGGCCCAACGGGGAAAGAGGGGTACTGGGAAAAGGGGAGATCCCCCTCCCTCACCCTCCCCCCTACCCCCTTCCACCCTCCCCTTCCCCCTCCCCTCCCCCCCCTCCCTCCCCCTCCCCTCCTCCTCCACACCTCCCTCCTCCCTCCCTCCCCCCCTCCCGGTTGCAATGGAAACCCTATGAGGACGGGCCCAACGGGAAAGAGGGGTACTGGGAAAAGGGGAGGTCCCCCTTCCCCCCTCAACCCCTTCATCCCCCCTCCTTCCCACCTCCATCCCACTCCCTCCCCCCCTCCCTCCCCCCTCCCTCCCCAACTCCCTCCCCCCTCCCCCCTAACTCCCCCCTCCCTCCTTCCCTCCATCCCTCCCTCCCCAATCCCTCCCCCCCCTCCCTCCACCCTTCCATCCCTCTCCCCCCTCCTTGAAACCCTACGAGGACGGGCCCAAACGGGGAAAGAGGAGTACTGGGAAAAGGGGAGGTCCCCCTCCCTCCCCCCTTCCCCCTCCCCCCTCTCCCTCCCCCCTACCCCCCTCCCTACCCTCCCCCTCCCTCCCCTCCCCTCCTCCTTCCACACCTCCCTCCTCCCTCCCTCCCCCTTCCCGCCCTCCCCTCCTCCCGGTTACAATGAAACCCTACGAGGACGGGCCCAACGGGGAAAGAGGGGTACTGGGAAAAGGGGAGGTCCCCCTCCCTCCCTCCCCCCTACCCACCTCCCTCCCTCTCCCTCCCCCCTTCCCTCCTCCCTTCCCTCCCCTCCCCCCTCCCATCCCCCCCCTCTCCCCCCTCCCTCCCCCTAACCCCCTCCCTCCCCCTCTCCCTCCCCCTCCCCTCCCCCCTCCCTCCCCTCCTCCCTCCCCCTTCCCTCCCCCAACCCTCCCCCTTTCCTCCCCTCCCGGTTACAATGGAAACCCTACGAGGACGGGCCCAACGGCCCACTCGGTCTAGTATATAATACTAAAACTCTGCGGTCCAACATTCCGTATGTATATACGGAAGATTCCGTATGTATATACGGAAGATTCCGAAGATTTCTGTCCATAACTTACAAACCCTGCTCCTCCCAGACGGTACACCAAAGCGCTACGATTTTTGTACCGCCGTATTCACCATTGACATGGGCAACTATTGTAAGTACTTTCGTTCAAATTGAAGCTACCTTTTTAAAGCTAGAGAGATATTAAAGTTTAAATTTTCATTTCTAACACTTTTCTTGAAGGGTCCAAACCCTACTCCTCCCAGACGGTACACCAAAGCGCTACGATTTTTGTACCGCCGTATTCACCATTAACATGGGCAACTATTGTAAGTACTTTCGTTCAAATTGAAGCTACCTTTTTAAAGCTAGAGAGATATTAAAGTATAAATTTTCATTTCTAACCCTTTTCTTGAAGGGGCTTCAGTGCGTGATGTCACAATGGCACCCGTGCACCAATGAGAGATCAGCTTGGTTTTAAATTTACATCTTCAGCTTGTGACGTCACAATGCTTGTGTGAGATTGTTGCAACATTGTTGCGAAAACAACTGCCAGTTTTTTAAAGTTGTGCAAGTCACTTAACATACACAGATCAGCATGGGGCCCCTATTCCCTCCCTCCCCCCCTTCCCCCCTCACCCCTTCCTCCCCACTCCTTCCCACCTCCATCCCCACTCCCTCCCCCCCTCCTCCCCAACTCCCTCCCCACCTCCCTCACCCCTCCTCCCCTAACTCCCCCCCCCTCCCTCCTTCCCTCCATCCTCCCCCCTCCCTCCACCCTTCCATCCCTCTCCCCCTCCCCCCTCCTTCCACCCTCCCTCCCCCCCTTCTGGTTACAAAGGAAACCCTACGGGACGGGCCCAACGGGGAAAGAGGGGTACTGGGAAAAGGGGAGGTCCCCCTCCCTCCCCTTCCCCCCTCCCCTCCCCCCTCCCCCTCCCCCCTAACCCTCTCCCTCCCCCTCCCCTCCCCCCCTCCCCTCCTCCCTCCACACCTCCTCCTCCCTCCCTCCCCTCCTCCCGGTTACAATGGAAACCCTACGAGGACGGGCCCAACGGGGAAAGAGGGGTACTGGGAAAAGGGGAGGTCCCCCTCCCTCCCCCCTTCCCCCATCCCATCCCCCCTCCCTCCCCTCTCCCTCCCCCCCGTTCCCCCTCCCCTTCCCCCCTCCCTCCACACCTCTCTCCTCCCTCCCTCCCCTTCCCTCCCTCCCATCCTCCCAATGCTTGTTTGAGATGGGTGCTACATTGTTTCGAAAAGCACCACTAACAGATCGCAGTGAGAAGCACTATGTGACCGTGAATGTTTCAAAACAAGCACTTAAAAAGCACTTATCTTTTTTTAAAGTATTTTTTTTTATTGCAAGTCACTTAACATACACAGATCAGCATTGGGCCCCTATGCTCGTGGGCCACCGGGGCAAGTGTTTCGAAAAAAGCACTGAGAGTGTGTCTGGGGGAGAGAGAGAATGGGGGGGGGGGGGTCTGAGAATGGGGACTGGGGAGGGGGACAACAGGGGTCATTGCGGAGGGGGCTTGGTGGTGGGGGAAAGAGGGGTACTGGGAAAAGGGGAGGTCCCACTTCCCCCCTCAACCCCTTCCTCCCCCCTCCTTCCCACCTCCATCCCCACTCCCTCCCCCCTCCCTCCCCCCTCAATCCCAACCTCCTTCACCACTCAGCCCCTAACTCCCCCCCTCCCTCCTTCCCTCCATCCCACCCTCCCCCACTCCCTCCCCCTCCCTCCACCATTCCATCCCTCTCCCCCTCCCCCCTCCTTCCACCCTCCCTCCCCTCCTCCCGGTTACAATGGAAACCCTACGAGGACGGGCCCAATGGGGAAAGAGGGGTACTGGGAAAATGGGAGGTTCCCCTCCCTCCCCCCTCACTCCCTTCTCCCTCCCCCCTCCCTCCCCCTCCCCTTCCCCCCTCCCTCCCCTTCCCCCCTCCCCCCTCCCTCCCCCTCCCCCCTACCCCCTTCCCTCCCCTCTCCCTTCCCCCCTCCCCTCCCCCCTCCCTCCCCCTCCCCTCCCCCCTCCACACCTCCCTACTCCCTCCCTCGAAAAGCAACTGACAGAAGCACTAAGTAGCCGCGAATGTTTCAAAACCAGCACTTAACCGCGAATGTTTTTAAAAAAAGCACTTAACCGCGAATGTTTCAAAACAAGCAATTAAAAAGCACTTTTTTTTTTAAAGTATTTTTTTTTATTCCAAGAGATGGGGGGGGTCTGAGAATGGGGACTGGGGAGGGGGACAACAGGGGTCGTTGCGGTGGGGGCTTGGTGGTGGGAGAAAGAGGGGTACTGGGAAAAGGGGAGGTCCCACTTCCCCCTCAACCTCTTCCTTCCCCCTCCTTCCCACCTCCATCCCCACTCTCTCCCCCCTCAATCCCAACCTCCATCACCACTCAGCCCCTAACTCACCCCTCCCTCCTTCCCTCCATCCGACCCTCCCCCACTCCCTCCCCTCCTCCCTCCACCCTTCCACCCCTCTCCCCCTCCTTCCACCCTCCCTCCCCCCCTCCCGGTTACAATGGAAACCCTACGGGGACGGGCCCAACGGGGAAAGAGGGGTACTGGGAAAAGGGGAGTTCCCCTCCCTCCCCTCCTCCCTCCCCTCCCCCCTACCCCTCTTCCCCCCTCCCCCTCCCCTCCCCCCCTCCCTCCCCCTCCCCTCCTCCCTCCACACCTCCCTCCACACCTCCCTCCTCCCTCCCTCCCCCCCTCCCGGTTACAATGGAAACCCTACGAGGACGGGCCCAACGGGGAAAGAGGAGTACTGGGAAAAGGGGAGGTCCCCCTCCCTCCCCCCTTCCCCCTCCCCTCCCCCATCCCCTCTCCCTCCCTCCCCCTCCCCCCTACCCCCCTCCCTCCCCTCCCCCCTCCCTCCCCTCCCCTCCTCCCTCCACACCTCCCTCCTCCCTCCCTCCCCCTTCCCGCCCTCCCCTCCTCCCGGTTACAATGGAAACCCTACGAGGACGGGCCCAACGGGGAAAGAGGGGTACTGGGAAAAGGGGAGGTCCCCCTCCCTCCCCCCTACCCACCTCCCTCCCCTCTCCCTCCCCCCCTTCCCTCCTCCCTTCCCCCCTACCCCCCTCCCTCCCCTCTCCCTCCCCCCCTCCCCTCCCCCCCTCCCTCCCCCCCTCCACTCCACCCTCCCCTCCCCCCCTCCCTCCCACTTCCCTCCCTCCCGGTTACAATGGAAACCCTACGAGGACGGGCCCAACGGGCCCACTCGGTCTAGTATACTACTAAAACTCTGCGGTCCAACATTCCGTGTGTATGTACGCAAACATTCCGTGTGTATGTACGGAAGATTCCGAAGATTTCTGTCCATAACTTACAAACCCTACTCCTCCCAGACGGTACACCAAAGCGCTACGATTTTTGTACCGCCATATTCACCATTAACATGGGCAACTATTGTAAGTACTTTCGTTCAAATTGAAGCTACCTTTTTAAAGCTAGAGAGATATTAAAGTTAAAATTTCTCATTTCTAACCCTTTTCTTGAAGGGGCTTCAGCGCGTGATGTCACAATGGCACCCGTGCACCAATGAGAGATCAGCTCGGTTTTAAATTTACATGATTTTTTTTCTGACCTTTTTTTTCAAGGTCTTCAGCTTGTGACGTCACAATGCTTGTGTGAGGATAGTTGCAACATTGTTGCGAAAAGCAACTGCCAGTTTTTTAAAGTTGTGCCAGTCACTTAACATACACAGATCAGCATGGGGCCCCTATTCCCTCCCTCCCCCCCCCTTCCCCCCTCAACCCCTTCCTCCCCACTCCTTCCCACCTCCATCCCCACTCACTCCCCCCCTCCTCCCCAACTCCCTCCCCACCTCCCTCACCCCTCCTCTCCTAACTCCTCCCTCCCTCCCCCTTCCCTCCCTCCCCTCCTCCCGGTTACAATGGAAACCCTACGAGGACGGGCCCAACGGGGAAAGAGGGGTACTGGGAAAAGGGGAGGTCCCCCTCCCTCCCCCCTTCCCCCATCCCATCCCCCCTCCCTCCCCTCTCCCTCCCCCTTCCCCCCCTTCCCCCCCTCCCCTTCCCCCTTCCCTCCCCTCCTCCCTCCACACCTCCCTCCTCCCTCCCTCCCCTTCCCTCCCTCCCATCCTCCCAATGCTTGTTTGAGATGGGTGCTACAGTGAGAAGCACTATGTGACCGCGAATGTTTCGAAAAAAGCACTGAGAGTGTGTATGGGGGAGAGAGAGAATGGGGGGGGGTCTGTGAATGGGGACTGGGGACAACAGGGGTCGTTGCGGAGGGGGCTTGGTGGTGGGGGAAAGAGGGGTACTGGGAAACGGGGAGGTCCCACTTCCCCCCTCAACCCCTTCCTCCCCCCTCCTTCCCACCTCCATCCCCACTCCCTCCCCCCCTCCCTCCCCCCTCAATCCCCTTCACCACTCAGCCCCTAACTCCCCCCTCCCTCCTTCCCTCCATCCCACCCTCCCCCACTCCCTCCCCCCTCCCTCCACCATTCCATCCCTCTCCCCCTCCCCCCTCCTTCCACCCTCCCTCCCCTCCTCCCGGTTACAATGGAAACCCTACGAGGACGGGCCCAATGGGCAAAGAGGGGTACTGGGAAAATGGGAGGTTCCCCTCCCTCCCCCTCACTCCCCCCTCCCTCCCTTCTCCCTCCCCCCCTCCCTCCCCCTCCCCTTCCCCCCTCCCTCCCCTTCCCCCCTCCCCCCTCCCTCCCCCTCCCCCCTACCCCCTTCCCTCCCCCCCTTCCCCCCTCCCCTCCCCCCTCCCTCCCCCTCCCCTCCCCCCTCCACACCTCCCTACTCCCTCCCTCGAAAAGCAACTGACAGAAGCACTAAGTAGCCGCGAATGTTTCAAAACCAGCACTTAACCGCGAATGTTTTTTAAAAAAGCACTTAACCGCGAATGTTTCAAAACAAGCAATTAAAAAGCACTTTTTTTTTAAAAGTATTTTTTTTTATTCCAAGAGAATGGGGGGGGTCTGAGAATGGGGACTGGGTAGGGGGACAACAGGGGTCGTTGCGGTGGGGGCTTGGTGGTGGGGGAAAGAGGGGTACTGGGAAAAGGGGAGGTCCCACTTCCCCCTCAACCTCTTCCTCCCCCCTCCTTCCCACCTCCATCCCCACTCTCTCCCCCCTCAATCCCAACCTCCATTACCACTCAGCCCCTAACTCACCCTTCCCTCCATCCGACCCTCCCCCACTCCCTCCCTCCACCCTTCCACCCCTCTCCCCCTCCTTCCACCCTCCCTCCCCCCCTCCCGGTTACAATGGAAACCCTACGGGGACGGGCCCAACGGGGAAAGAGGGGTACTGGGAAAAGGGGAGTTCCCCTCCCTCCCCTCCTCCCTCCCCTCCCTCCCCTCCCCCCTACCCCTCTTCCCCCCTCCCCCTCCCCCCTCCCTCCCCCTCCCCTCCTCCCTCCACACCTCCCTCCACACCTCCCTCCTCCCTTCCTCCCCCCCCTCCCGGTTACAATGGAAACCCTACGAGGACGGGCCCAACGGGGAAAGAGGAGTACTGGGAAAAGGGGAGGTCCCCCTCCCTCCCCCCTTCCCCCTCCCCTCCCCCATCCCCTCTCCCTCCCCCTCCCTCCCCCTCCCCCCTACCCCCCTCCCTCCCCTCCTCCCTCCCCTCCCCTCCTCCCTCCACACCTCCCTCCTCCCTCCCTCCCCCTTCCCGCCCTCCCCTCCTCCCGGTTACAATGGAAACCCTACGAGGACGGGCCCAACGGGGAAAGAGGGGTACTGGGAAAAGGGGAGGTCCCCCTCCCTCCCTCCCCCCTACCCACGTCCCTCCCCTCTCCCTCCCCCCCTTCCCTCCTCCCTTCCCCCCTCCCCCCTCCCATCCCCCCCTCTCCCCCCTCCCTCCCCCCTACCCCCCTCCCTCCCCTCCTCCCTCCCCCTTCCCTCCCCCAACCCTCCCCCTTTCCTCCCCTCCCGGTTACAATGGAAACCCTACGAGGACGGGCCCAACGGGCCCACTCGGTCTAGTATATCATAAAGGCTGTTATGGTACGGCCACTCAAACTACAACCTCAATTTCCCTGAATATACCTTGGCTGACACCTCCCACAAATTGCTCCTTCGTGTCTATTTTAGAAGTTAAGAACAGGGTGGACCTGTTGGGCCCCAAGCTCTCCTGCATTGGTCTAGCACCCTCCCCCCCCCCCCCACTCACCAACTCCATCCTCCCTCAACCTCTTATCCCTCCCTCCTCCCCTCACCCACTCCATCCCCCCACCACTCACCCACTCCATGCACCCTCAACCCCCCTCCTCCCCCCCCCCACTCTTAGGGGCGCTCCTGCACCCCCCCCCTGCCTTTCCCACTCACCCACTCCATCCCCGCTTTTCCCCCTTTCGTTTGCACCATCGCAAAGTCGAAGTATCGCAAGTCAAAGCATCGTAAGTCAGGGAGCATCTGTATTAGATCAACGGGCCCCAACTGCACAGGCGCAGAGCCGTTGGGTCCCCATTGTGATGTCGAACCCGCGGACCCGTTGGGTTTCCATTTACGTCAAACACGGCAGACGGGCAGGACAGATGGAAAAGAGATTTTTAAAGTTTAAAAAGTGAAAAACTTTTAAAATATAACAACCATTTGAACCGCAGGACAATGGTAATTAAGGTGGTGCTAAAATTGTTCCGCTATCGTGTACCGTTTTAGCTGTGTTTCGGGAACGTACTAAGGCCAATATATTTTATATATACATATATATACACACACAAACACACAAGATGAGAGTTTTAGTAATATATAGATCCTGTGTCACACTGTGTTCACAGAAGAATGATAATATGAACCTAGGCTGGGATCTGATCTGGAATTGAAAGGAACACAAATAACCATGCCCAAACTCATTTAGTTTGTGTTGGTGGCGTTAATCCTTGACATGGGCATTCTCTATAGTAAGCTCTATTGCCATCTACCATAAATCCCACTAATCCCATTTCAATTTGGGTGATGTCCAACATATATTAGAACCAAGATTAGCTGTAAACACATTTATTCAAATTCTATTCAGGTTGCATCTTCAACTGAGCCTTGAATTTAAAGAAGCACATTGCTGAGCGTACTGCAATATATAATGTAATTGGACAGCTCATGAACCCTGAGATCAGCTTGCTGCCTTCCCTCAACAATTAACATAGCATGATAAGTACATTCTGCAAATTGGAGCTGAATGTCATTTTCGGTAATGGTACCAGGAAAAAAATTACAAGATGCTTCAAGAATCTGCCATGTCAGATTATCAGAAATATTTGAGCAGGATTTCCAAACACATTAACATAGAATTCAACATCGTCTACATAACAAGTAGAATGATCTGTTTCAGAAATTCATAATCTGAGATGGGAGCTTCTGGGTGTTTGCAAATCAGGTTTGTGAAGTGTCTGGAGCTTTGGAAACAAACCATATGTGAAGAGTCAAAGTTAAAATCTTCAATATACTTATACATATAGTTGGGGTCAACAGATCAGCCCTGTATGCAGATTCCAGATCACTCCTGGGATACGCCGCAGATCCGAACGAAGATGGACCCAGCAGGCTGCCACGATTGAAGACGGACCCACTGGCCACGTGCTGCGGCAGGCCTGGTTTGCCGCAGTGAAGAGCCCAGCAGTCAAAGACGGTCAGGTCGAGGAGAGGCATATCGATTACCTGGCCAAGCCAGTCGAGGGCGACAGAGGAGGTCTTGCAGCAGCCTGGGGCTTACCTGGATCGCAGGTGCTCCAGTCCATCCAGCATGTGGACCAGATTTTGGATTTTTTTCTTTGTGTAAATGGTGCCAAAATATGATAACTAGAGCATGTGTAAGCTATGCAAAAAAAGATTCAGCATGCTGTGCATACATGACAAAAAAACATGGAACCATTGTGTAGGAAGAAACTGCAGATGCTGGTTAAAACCGAAGATAGACACAAAAAGCTGAAGTAACTCACCTGAACAGGCAGCATCTCTGGAGAGAAGGAATGAATGACGTTTCGGGTCAAGACGCTTTAGTACTGTGGACGTTTGCCTACATCGCATTTGATGTCTGGTAAATTAGATAAAAATCTAAAATTTCATTTGAGCAAACATTCACAGTCTTTTTAAGAGTTCCATTTCCTCCTCCTCCTTTTAGAAAATGTCTCCTAATTGATATCCTGAAATGGGTAATTTTAGGATAGTAACCCTAAACGTTAGTTTTTCTCAGCAGAAGAAACGGCTTCTCTATTCTGACTTGGCAACAATCCTTTCATCATTTAAAATTATTTGATTTAATTCACTTCTTGCTTTACCAAACTTGAAGTTGGCACGTTATGCAACCTATCTTCATTATCTTTAAAAACCTGGTTTAATTCTGCTGAAACGACGTGTACTGTTTTGGTACTGCATATTTCCCCAAGGTGTGTTGTTAAAAATACATGTAGTTTAGTCTACCAAATGTAGGCAGGGTCTGACAAAACCTTTGTATAATTGAGGAATCAGTTATTCCATCCTCTTTGAGATAAAAGCCAATGTTATGGTTTGCTTTTTTAATACTTTTTTACATCTGATTCAATTTTTAGCCATTAAAGTAAATGAGCACAATTCTTTCCATTCTTCCAGTTATTTAAATGCATTAATGCTATTTTCTGAGTCGTCGTTTCAATTATAATCTATTTAAGTCATTAACATAGTTCCATGCTTCTTTCCATGCTTCAGACAAATAACATCCGGGTTACTTCGAAAAATTGAAAGGAAAATGTCATTAACAATTTATACAAGGAACATTTATAAGCGGTAACTGTAGGTGTTAAACATAATGGGTTTTAGGGTAAATTAGAAACTTTTAGCGAATATATAAAGCTCTTTCAATTTAGCAAATGGGTGTTTCAGGCGCAAGTAGTGTTGAACAACAGAATCGTGGAAGATAGATGTTCTTCCTGGAGTTCGACACCGGAATATCTGTGTGTGATTAGCACAAGCTCATGTCTGGATTCTCACTGTCCACTTTGACAACACAAGTGTTCAGTCTGTGTTCAAGACTGTGTTCAGTCTGAAGAAGGGTCTTGACCCGAAACGTCACCCATTCCTTCTCTCCAGAGATGCTGCCTGTCCCGCTGAGTTACTCCAACATCTTGTGTCTACCTTTTACAACACAAGTGTCAAGTGAGCATTGCATCAGGACAGATGTCACCGAAGCCCCACTTTGCAGACTTCCTGCATATGGATGCAATGCTATCCAATTTGGCGAGAACTTAAAGTTGAGTTCAGTTTAGTTCATTGTCAGGTGTACCGAGGTACAGTGAAAAGTTTTTGTTGCATGTTATTCAATCAGCATAAAGACAACACATGATTACCGTTGAGCCATTTACAGTGTATAGACAAGACAAGGGAATACCGTTTAGTGCAAGGTAAAACCAGCAAAGTCCGATCAAGGATAGTCCGAGGGTCACCAATTATGTCGATAGTAGTTCAGCACTGCTCTGGGGCTCATGTTGTCGACCTCCCCATGGTGAGCCCTGTCAACTGACCTCAGTCAGGCGAATGATAACAAACAGAGACAGCAGAAGCAGAAGCAGCTTCATAACTTCTGCTGCTTCAAACGCAAGAAGAAGCACTGCTCTCTGGTTGTGGTAAGGTAATTCAGTTGCCAGATAACAGCTGACTGAGCTTTGTTTTGTATTTTGCACTATATTGTTTTTTTAATTTATTGAAATTCTTCTTTGGCATACAATTCCTCAAAGAATTATAAAAACAGAGAGTTTCGGAAGGAACTGCAGATGCTGGTTTACTCCGAAGATAGATACAAAATGCTGGAGTAGCTCAGCGGGACAGGCAGCATCTGTGGATAGAAGGAATGGATGAGGTTTCGGGTCATGACACTTCTTCACAGACACTTTGAATATGTTTGCAGCAGAGCTTGATAACCAAAGATGTGAAAGGATGTCATGGGTTGTCAAGAATGTCCAGTGCAGATTACACTCTAATTAAACAGTAGAGCAATGTCTGAGTGATTTACTGCTGTTCCTAATACATATAAAACTGACAGAAATTTCTGGAGTTCAGATTTTTGCCCGGGAGCATAGTTTAGCACAAAAATCCAAATGTTGCAGTCAGCAAATGATATTCCACCACCAGACTCTCTCTGGTCATCTTGACAAACCAACAAGTTGACAAATAAATCCAGATAATACATAACCAATAGTTCCAGACTAATCTTTGTGGTTATAATGATGTTCTTCAGTGTTTCTAAACTTGCTGCAACCATCGGGCAAAAGTCTGAAGTCTCGCATGACCAGGTTGAGGAACAGTTGTTGAACCAACCTGCACGTGTGAAGAAAGGTCCCGACCCGAAACGTCACCCATTCCTTCTCCCAAGAGATCTGCCTGTCCCACTGAATTACTCCAGCTTTCTGTGTCTATCTTCATGCACAATCTTAATCCTCCCTCGACAAGTCTATATCTTGTGCTAGCATTGACTTTTATTTTAAATTATATTTTGCACTGATGTCTTTTTTTTTTACACTATATTCTTTCTGTATAATCTTATGTTTCCCTGAATCTGTGTATCTTTAATGCTGCAGCAGGCAACATATTTCATTGTACCTGTACCTCAACGTAGTCTGCATATAACAATAAACTTGACTCGAATATCTACTTGTGAAGGCCAGAACAAGTGAGACCATGAAGCCTCTGATGAAACACAATGTACTTTGCTCCATTTGAAACGCTACTGATTGGATAATTCCCAGAACCAGGGACATTATTAGAGTCATAGAGCCCGGCAACAGGTCCTTTCTCCCAACCTCCCAAGCTGCCCGAAATGTCCATCTACATTTGCATCTACACGTTTGGTCCATATCTCACTTAATGTTTCCGATCTATGTACCTGTCCAAGAATTATTAAAATAAAAAGAGAAAATACTGTCAACACAGTGAGAGAAATAGAATGGTTCAGGTCGTAGACCCTTCGTTGGAACAATTAACCATAATTTAACAATAACTTGCTTTGTCATCAGGCACAACCGCTAGGGGTCTTAATGAAGGGTCTCGACCCAAAACGTCGTCTGCCCATTACATTTGTCTTCACATACACTGCATGACCCGCTGAGTTCACCAGCAATATGCGTTTTAATTGTAACTGCATAATCATACCCTGGCCACTCACTCTTCTTCCCCCGGGCAAAAGGTATGGAAGTGTGAAAACGCACAAAGATTCAGGGACAGTTTATTCGCAGCTGTTATCAGGCAACTGAACCACCCTACCACAACTAGAGCGCAGTCCTGAGCTACTATATACCTAATTTGGAGAACCTATGACTTTTTTGATCGGACTTTACTGGCTTTACCTTGTACTAAACGTTATTCACGTTATCCTGTATCTGTACACTGTGTGGCTGGCTCGATTCACGTTATTCCCTTTATCTTGTATCTGTACACTGTGGATGGCTTGATTGTAATCATGTCATGTAGTCTTTCTGCTAGCTGGTTAGCATGCAACAAAACAAAAACTTTTGGTCTGAAGAAAGGTCTCGACCCGAAATGTCACCTATTCCTTTTTCTCCAGAGATGCTGCCTGACCGGCTGAGTTACTCCAGCTTTTTGTGTCCATCTTCGGTATAAACCGGCATCTGCAGTTCCTTCTCACGCACTGTCTACGCTTTCCACCGTATCTCGGTACACGTGACAATTACTGTGAGTTTTATGAATAGGTCACTCGGCGGTCCAGCTTTGAAACGGAATCACAAGGAAAGCTGGAGATGAGCCGCTGCTTGGGAACGGGGTGGCGCGGCGAGGTGAGGTCAGCAAATGGCGGCGATGGTGATGAACTTGTCTCTCCCTCCCCCCCCCTCCCTCCGTCCGTCGCCCGGTGACCAGCAGGCGCGCGCGGACCTGGCGTCACAAGTGCGCGCGGATGACGAGACGCACGTTGCCTGGCGATGGAAGGGGGAGGGGGAGCGGTAATCCCGCGGGCAGTGGGTGCCGGGTAATGGCGCGCATGTGTGCTGTGTGAAGTGTCCGGTAATGGCGGACAGAGAGAGAGGAGAATGGCGGAGAATGAGACGGAATTAAAGCCGCCGCCGCCACCGCCGCCATGTCTCCCGCACACAAGCGGTCTTTGATAACGTGGGTGGCGGGGCTGAGTTTCGCTTTGCTGCTTTCATTCTACATCTTGGGTTGGTACCTGCTGGGCCTGCTGGCCGTGGCATCCGTTTGGGTTTATTATTCTTCTTCTTCGCCAGGCGTAGTAGGCCTCAGGCCCGGGCCGCAATTTCATCCAAGTCGCATCAAAGCGTTGATTCTTGGGACGCGTTGGATCCAGGTGGTGCACAACAAATTAAACGGTGGGAGCAGTCAGTGGAAGGGGAGAGGTCGGAGTGCCAGAGGCAGGCCGCAGCATCCCGGCAAGACGTCGGGCAACAGCTGGAAGTGGGAGGTGAACTGTGAGGAGTACAAACCGCTGGTGACAGCGAACGAGCGGAGTCCGGCCGACCTCATTATGGGCAGCTATCTGTCGAACGAAAACCCGGCGCAGACCACGTTCTACAGTCAGGAAGTGAAAAGACGCTACAATCGTTCGAGTGCCATCCCATCCCCAACCAGGAGATTGTCTTTCGGGTAAGAGTCCGGAGAAATGGAACTAGATGAGTTAATTACCTTGAAACCTCACATAGACCATAGACTCTTAATTGTTGCTCTTTCATGCTTCCATAAACATGAATCGGTTATACGTCGCAATCATTCTTAAGTCAATAAGTGAAAATGTTTACCTCTTATTTCATGCGTAACTTGGAACCATTTCGGTAGGTTGGCTGTAAACTTAAAAATCAAATGTGGAATAAAACTAGTAACAGTGAGACATGTGTACCGATTCTGAAAGAGAATGAAGTCCTGTACTTTGTTTACAATTCTTGCCAAATCGTTTTATTCGAATGTGTTACTGCACTTGTGAGAATTTCAAATCCTTTTATGCACCTGATTTTTTTTTCCATTTCTACCAGATTTAAAGAAAGACGTGTGTAATGTCTAGAACGAAGGTGGGATGTTCTGAAGTAGTTTACAGCCAATTTCACTTTCATGCATGAGAAATGGGAATATGAATATGTAGACCAGCTGATCTGTTTTTTTTGGAAAATTCAGAAGCAGAATTCAGATGCTGGAAATCTGAAAATAAGAATAGGAAACATTGGAAATTCTCCGGAGGCCAAGCAGCATCTTCTGATGGAGGAATAAAATTTTCATTGGTGTTGAAAGGTCATAATTTAAAATGTCAAAAATGTTTGGATGTCAGTTGCACTTTTGTCACAGCAAAATGACTCCCTTGGTCTTTAAAACAGTGCTATGAGAGTCTTTACACGCAACTGAGAGAATGAGTGGGTTCTCTGAATAATATCAAACAAGAGATGGTGCTTGTTACATAGGATCTCTACAATGACTGCCAAACTGGAATTTGTATGTCTTGGTGCATTCTTCCAACTTGAAGTGTTTCTGAAGTGTAGTCATGTTATGAAATACATAAACTTTTTATCTCATAATGGAGATTATTTGAGAATACCTCGGCACTGTCAAAATACTTAAAGTCTAGAAATGAAACGGTGATATCTTAAAGGGAATGGCAACTTAATATGACCAGTAGACATAATCTACATAGATGGCTCCCCATCCCCCAGAGAATCCAGTACAAAATCCTCCTCATGACCTACAAAGCCCTCCATAACCTGGCCCCATCCTACCTGACCGACCTCCTCCTCCACAGGCACACTTCCACCTGCACTCTCCGCTCTGCTGCTGCCAATCTCCTATCCCCCCACATCCGGACCAAACTCAAATCCTGGGGGGACAGGGCTTTCTCCATCGCTGCTCCCACCCTATGGAACTCACTACCCCAAACCGTCAGAGACTCCTCCACACTCACCACATTCAAAACATCACTGAAGTCTCACCTGTTCAGTACTGCCTTCAACCACTGAAGGTCACCTCACCTTCTGTCTCCTTTCTCTGTTCGTTTACTTATTTATCTATTTATTCACTTCCCTATGTTCTCTAAATCCCTGTAAAGCGTCTTTGAGTATATGAAAAGCGCTATATAAATGTAATGCATTATTATTATTATTAATAGTGGAGATCCTTGCTGGAGGCATATAATTGAATTACGGCAGTTTGTTAAAGTAAAGTACATTGGTTTCATCCCGCATAAACTACTGTGCAGATTTAGTCTATAAATGACATAGCAGCACAAGATGAAATGGAAAATCATGTATTGTGACAGGACTGAGTTTGTACTTGGTAGATTCTTTTCCTTTTTGCTTATAATAGGATTTAATAAATTGGAGATGATGCTTTCAGCATGAAGGACAAATGGTGAGCCGCAAATACGATCATTACAAATAAATTCAGGGAAGAGTTGTGAAATCTCTTCACTGCATATGGAATCACCTGCTGTTGTGGGTAGCTAAGGCCAAGAGTAATGGTGGATTTAAGATGGCGCTCAATAAACAAGGCAGAAAGGAATAAATAACTATACCAATGGAATGGGCAAAAACTTTTGTGAAACTGCAGAGGGCTGAATAGCCTGAGTCTGAGTGATACATTCAATATTACAGAAAGGAAGGAGCTAATGTAATGTTAATGTTTCCTAATAATCTCTTCTAGAAGTCACAAATTGTAATTCATTTGGAAATGGTGATGTGATTTAACTTTTTGTTGTAGAGTCACTTCTGTTTGCTGCTACCGCTATTTCTGCCCAGGGAATGTAGAGGGCAGAAATATAGAATGCTAAGAGCATTTGTGGCAATTTTGTTACAATAAAACTCCATTTTATACCCCACCCCTTTCCAAAGGCAAAATTTATATTGTTATTGAAGTATATTTGTAATCAATCTAGTGAGTACCAAGACGTTGAAATAATTTGATTTACCATCTCACAATTAATTTGATGTTTTATTTGTCTGGATTTTATAAGGAAATATTGGTTATTCTACGTAAGTGTCAAAGGTTTGGAATTCTTGCAAACTCATACATTCAGAAACATTCATAGTTGGCATTGTCAGGCAGCCAGTTATGCCAGGTGTGCATCTTATCAGTTTTATACTTGTGGACTGGGATGGCATTTTGCAGGAAGATGACAGTGAGCGAACCTTTAAAGCTATGTTCAGGATTTCCACAAGTCAGAAGTAAGTGGGGGTGATTCAATTCAAATGCTGGGTCCATGTGAGATGCGCCGCCTTCATTTGACAAAAATGGATCATGGCTCTTTGGATGCCATGACGTACTTGAACTAAAAGGACAGGTGATCAGGATTCCCCGTGCTATTTATTACCTTTCCATGTAAGTTAAATAAAGTGGCTATTAAAGACTCGACTTTCTCATAAATGACAGGTTGCTTTGAAAAGGTAAATGGCAAAATAACCTTCACTGAAGCTATTATAAATTTTGGGTGCTACTTTATATTTTTGTTCCTTTTTGTTTATTTGCTGCAATTGTTATGATGAAAAAATCAATTGAATGATCTGAATTATTTCAACAAGATCTGTATGTATGTATAAAGTAGACACTACCATCCTCCAAGTTGTTAACAGCTGCAGTCTTTGTTCTACATTGCAGTGAAACTGTAATTGATGGCAAAATGTTTATGCACTGAAATCTGGTTTGAGACTTTAAGATATTGATTTAGAAGTGTTTATTATATGTTAGGTTTTTTCACACTTTTGCCAAGGAACTGGTTTAGCATATTATTGGTACACTTGCAATTTTCAGTGGAGTTGTAGAACTGATAACAACAGATGTGATTTTTGAGAGCATAAACAGAGCTAAGCTGTTAATTTGTTCACAGCTGCAGAAACACTTTTGCAAAAATATCAAGCGAAGATATAACTGGAGGTATACAGCATGACTATTGAGATTTTCTTTTGAGTCATCGTGTATTAGATGTGATATAGCCTGAAGTGTTGGTAGTTCATAAAAGTAATTAAAGTAATAAATCATAAACAGAAAAGACAATTCATTACACTGCTTGTCTCATAATATTGTTATGGTCACAGCTAGTGATGTGTTGATAAAATCTTAATAAGTATAGTTAAAGAATCTTAAGTCAATTTGGCTTCGGCACAAAATAATTTTTCCCAGTTTCTCACATGCCCACTTACACTATCCTACACACATTAGGGACAATTTACAGTTTTACCAAGCCAATTAACCTGTACGTCTTTGGAGTTTTGGGAGGAAACTGGAGATCTCCGCGAAAACCCGCGCAGGTATGGGGAGAGCGTACTTGCTCCATACAGACAGCACATCTAGTCTGGATTGAACAAGGGTCTCTGGCACTGTAAGGCAGCAACTCTACCACTGCGCCAACGTGTCACCCTAAAACATTTGAGATATTTTGCGACACATGAAATATCTCAAGTCTGCGAAAATCACTTCATAGCAGAGTTTAACCTTTGCATCTGAATTATTTTGTCTCCTCCAGGGAACATCAAGCTATGGTAAACAAATTCACAGTGACCCCTCGCCGTCGGTATCCTATCCATCAGCCCCAGTATTCGGTACCTGGAACCCTTCCAACTGTCCGATGGGATGGCTACCAGAAGAAAAATATTCTGTCCTCCAGAAACTCTATTATGGTACATAGTCCAGTGACTGTTAAAATTGCTCGTCCTGACGCAAGTATAATTCATTCACCTCTGTAAGTAATACTGAGAACTATTTTGCACGGTCAAAATTTTATTTGTACTGTACTTGTCCAGTTTATGTTGGGTGATCAGAATGAGTGCACAAATTAACCAGTTAATTCTTGAGAAGTACAATACAGGTCTTTCCCAGGTATCAAATGCCTGGTTTACAGACAGCTGTAACATATGAATGAGCATTTGGTAAATTGGCAAGATGGATTAGCTGGCTGCTGCAGGCATCTTCCGTCATGTAGCAATTTGGTTCACGGCAATGGAATTGCACATTGCAGCAACTTCTAAATGGTTGAGTTGAACACCCAGGTCTTGGTCGGCCTATGTTTTTTAAGTATGTTGTTCAGAGATCATATTTCCTATTTGCAAGCTGTTCTTAGGTTGCAAACTGTTGTAACCTAGGGGTGACCTGTATTTGGCAGTTTATGATTTTCGGCTATGAAAGAGAATACAATCTGTTTGGGTTGCATTTCTATTATAAATGTTACAGATTTAGATAAAATAGCATGTTATTTCATTCTGTGTGCAGCGTCTTTACAGTCTCTCCTCTTCAGTGATTGGAATGAAATTGTGATCCAAAATATGGTTTACAAACCTTCATGTTCACATGACAAATCTGGTGGTTGAAATTACGCATTTAAATGTTAGGAACATCCTGACTGGTCTTAAATTCACCTGATTCTGTTTGTGCTTTTTTAATCCTTTTGTTACTTTTTGTGGAATAGCATCTTGTGGAATAACCTTCTGTTCACATTGTGATTCACATGCTACAAATAATCAATACATTTTATTGTTCGTTCAGCGATAATGTTACCCATATTTCTTCAGACCACTCTTTGCAAAGACCAGAAGTAATACCACTTAGCAGACATTGGTCCATTTAAGGGAAGTGTTTTTATATAGATGATATGCATGCTGAGGTGCAAAATACAGTAGAGGCAATTTTACTGTGCCTAGTATTCTTTGGGAGTTGCATTTCAATTTTATACCTAACATTCTTTAGAGGTTGTGTTTCAGAAATATTCCGTGTAACCAAGAATGCTATAACTGGTCTTCATACTTTGACTTTGCAGCAGAAGCCAATGTGTAAACAAGGATAGGAAATATGGCCAATATCACCATTCCCCTCCAACCTTTTCTAACCTCTGGAGGGTAAGATGTTTCCTCCGGGTGCAACAAAAATTGTCAGGTTCTGATGGAAGTTCATTGGCTTGAAATGAAACTGGAACATGTTTATGTTCAAAAATGTTTAAATAAATTCTTCCCTTGTTCCTGCCTTCCCATCTAATTTTTCTAGTTGGATTGCTGCGTAAAGTTCAGAGTAAAAAATAACCAGATGATAAACACGTACTATATAGGAAATCACTTGGCATTAAAGGAAAATAAAATGGTACTTTGCCGTACATGGTTAATGCAGCTGTGAGAGTTGAAAGCTAAAATGAGGCCAAACATAATATTTCATCCTATTCGGTACAAAAGAGGGATGGTTAAATCTCTGTCTAAACAGTGCCTAGAGTGTTGAGGTTCAGTAAAACGGATGGAACCAAAATCTGTTAGAGGTCTGTAAATATGTGGGTTTACTGTATTGTAAAAGTAGGTAATTTGACCAGGTAGAAATGAAAAAAAAGTCAGATTTTCTCCATCTCTCAATCTTATAAGAAATGGATCAGGATGTTGATCTAAAGTTTTTTTTTTTTTGTTGTGTTCATTCAAAATTCATAAATGCTTTCACTGGTGGCCACAATGCTACAAACTTGGTGAATCATGCAGATTGGATTATATGTCATACAGGGGAACAAAGTCACATAATGTTGGGGTGCCATTCTGAAGTCTGATGGAGCTCCACCAAGTAACAAAATGATTTGTCTTTTGTATTATATGTATGTCAATTGACCCCTTTTGTTTATTTCATATACACAGACAACTTCTGATTTAATCATAAAATGTCTTTGACATGTGGCATTTAATATAAAAAAACTATTAGACGAGTATATTTTCTTGTGGTTGTAGTGGACATGTACTTTGTTCACTTCCCAGATTAGACCAAATGATGTCTCCTGCTGTGTCTCCTTTGATTGACCCCTGCTCAAAAACAACTGTGCTTAATGCATTGAAAGAAAGTCGGAAGAGAATGGTGGAAGATGATCCTGAAAGATCTTTGATCTCTGAACACGAGAATAAACGCAGGTGAGTTGGTTAGTTTGAGTGGCATATCGAATCTTGAAAAATAGGTTTTAGAATAATGATGTGAATGCTTGTGGCATGTGATAAAGATACTATATTGAGAGGCAGCATTTTCATCCATGAAAGTGATGAATAATATGTCGACCTAGTGTCCGATTAATTTTGAACTTTCCTGTGATTCCTACCTTATAGTTTAAATGAACAGAGATTCTGCTCCAATTTATCTCAAAGATTTCAGTTTGAAGAAATCAAATGGGGATTGCTTAACAAAATTAGATTTTCATTTCATGGCTGCTTAAACTTTTATTGACATATTTCAATTCCAGTCTTGCCTTGTGTTGTTTGTCTAACTTTTTGCTTTTTATTTTGTTTTCAGGCGTCACGACAGTAGTGGAAGTGGTCATTCGGCATTTGAACCCTTGTTGGCCAATGGAGCTCCAGCTTCGTTGGTTCCAAAGTAAGTTTTTTAGTATGGGTGAAAGGACAGGGATGGATATCAAATAAACTGGGCCAGATAAATGTCCAGTGTGACCTCTTACTGCTTCTGTGGATAGAATTTCAAAATGAGTTTTCGGATGTTTGAACTACATGTGTGGTGCTGTGTTCCACTTGTACTAAATTACTTTCATCTGAGTATTTATAACAGAATTTGTGCTGTTCCTATAACTTTGTATGGTCAAAAGCATTTGATGTTTGTGACAGTCAATTGATGGGGATGGATTTAATCTCATTCTTTTGCTGGACCAAATGCAGGTAAATGGGACCAGCTTAGATGCGACATCTTGATCGGCACGGATGAGTTGTGCTAATAAGTCTATTTCCATTGCTGTATTACTCTATGTAGTTTGTGATACTTACTGGGATTGTGAGCCAGCCTTCACAGACCTTTAGAATAGTTAGTATTCCTGTTTCCTGTTAATCTTGATTCTGTTAATGTTTTAGTTTTGCACTGTAGCTGGAAGTTAGTTGTAATTTCTCCCCCATGGTTAAGCAAAGTTATATAGCTTTAAACTAAGCTCGTTGGAATGGCTTTGCACTTTAATGGTAAAGTTCCTTAATGATTTTTACTTTGGCTCATCAAGCAGTCAAATATTCCTCAGCCACCCTCATTAAACGGTGAGGTACAATTGTGAGAATAATGTATTTTAAGATTTTATGTTGGATATTTGAAATAAAGTGTTGTATAGCATCAATTACATTATGAAAACCAACGAGAACAGAAAAGACCAGATAGACCGTAGAAAGCATCCTATTGGGATACATCACAGCTTGGTTTGGCAACACCTCTGCAGATATTGCAGGGTGTTGTGGATGTAGCCTAGTCCATCACACTAACAAGAATACTTCCCCCCCCCCCCCTTCCATTGACACTACATATACTTCATGCTGCCTCGGGGAAAGCATCCAACATAAACAAATCATTCCCTCTTTTCCCCTCTCCAGTCAGGCAGAAGATACAAAAACTTGAAAGCATGTAGCGCCTAGTTCAGGAACTACTTCTTCATTGTTATAAGACTACTGAGCAATTCTACCATGCTTAGATACAGTCCCGATCTTCCAGCCTACCTCATTGTGGATCTTGCACTTTTTTATCTGCACATTTTCTGTAACAGTGCTATAATGCTGTAACACTATATAATGCACACTGCTATTTTTCTCTTGTTCTACTTGTGTATGACTATTCATGTATTGTATGATTTGAATGTTTTGCATGTATACAAAGCTTTGTACTGTCTGTCCACATGACAATATTAATGAAAGAAATCGAAACAGAAGCTTTGTTTAGGACTTATTTTGAGTTTACTATCATTTTTGTTTAATTTTACTTTGTTTTCTAGACCTGGAACACTAAAGAGAGGCACCAATTCCCAGTGTTCAGATGACCCCATCTCCAAGAGGTCACGAACATCCTCCATTAGTTCACTGAACAGCATTTGTGTGGGTGGAAAGCAGAGTTCTGTTCGCAATCCCATTTTCAGTTCTTACAGTTCCACCCGAGGACAAATCCAGGTTAGTGCATTTTAAATGATTAATGGGATCTGGGTGCTACGAAGGAGACTTTAATTGTCCATTTTAATTGTCTTTAAAATGAGTGGTTGGCATGCAATTTTTTAAAAAATATTTAAAGTAATGTCATCTGGATGCGACTGTGTTCCATGTTTCTGTATAGCTTTGCCACTGCAAAGCAGAACCGTTTAGCTAATATTAAAATATTCTGCTTTCCTTTCTGTTCAAGATGAGAAATGGTTTTGGAACTGAGTCACTAGGTTACATACGCTTGCCCCCATGTATTATAGGCTGCCACATCAGTTCAATACAGAGGAACTCCATTGTTTGAGGGGAAGCAGAGGCTTCTTTGGGTGGATGCATAGCAGTTCATGTCACTGAAAAGGGACTTGCTTGATTGAATCAACATTTGTTTTTTTTCAAATAAAAGAAAATCAGCATCACATTTTTGCCAGTTACTGAACTTGGATCTGAATTAGTTGTCCTTTAACCCACAAGCATTCTTGAACACACTTGAGAAGTGGTCTATTGGTGGTAAAGTTGTTTTATTCCCATAGGTATGCCTTTAAGCAAACAACCCTGAGTTTAATTGCTCATTTGCATTCATTTTTCTAAATGTGGATTGAAGCTTGAATTGGCCAAATCTTTCAATGCAATATGAATGTTTTCTGAATAACTCTTTGCAAAAATAATTGCATTGAATTCTTGTCAACTTTATAGGGCTTGAGGAACTATCTCTCTCCACGAAACACAACTCCACTCCCAAGCCCTGCATCTTCACGCTCTGAAACTCCTGAGAGGTCAGGCAAGAAACTAAGGTAATAATAAATTTAAATAATTGTTCATTGGAATGTATCCCTTGACACGTCTTCAAAGTTTCATTAAAGACACAAAGTGGAGTAATTCAGCAGGTCGGGTAGCATCTCTGGAGAATATGGTTAGGTCATGTTTCTGGTTGGGATCCTCCTTCAGTGTGATAGACAGCATTTGCAAATCACTACCCAAAAAATTGAGATGAGGAATGAAATTCATTCTCATGGAGCGTGTGAAAGAAAAGTAAATAAGTCCCCCTGCCACTCCCACACTGAACTTTCAGTCCACAGCCGTCTCTATTGCGTGAGGGTACACACAAGCTGGAGAAATACCACCTCTATTCTGCTCGGGTAGCTTAACCCAACAGTGTGACCATTGAATTCCCCAATGTAAGTAATTACCAACATTAGGTAAACATATCGTTGCCCTTGCGCACCCCTTTCCCCTCCCCCCTGAACACCAGCCTTATTTTCCCCTCTTCACTGGTTGTATACCCATTTCTCCCTTACTCAAAATTCCAGCATCTACAGTTCCTTGTGAGTCCTTAAGTTCACATATGTAAAACACCCATATGGGTATTTGAGCGGGCAAAATGCAGGTTGGCAGGTGTAAGCTGCTGGTAATGTTTGTATCGGCAATGAAAATAGAGGGTACCTTTTGAACAATGCTACAGAGCAGAACAATTAGGTGGGCTTTACTTACATTGAGGATATTGTTTTTAACATGGAATAATGTTTATTCATAGAGAGGAGGAAATACAAAGATCAAATGCCTCTACCCCAGTTAGAGTGGACAGGCCAGAAAAAGACCAGTCGATCGAAGAAGGTAAGAAGTAAATGGAATACCATTTTACATTATTTTGTTTAATTGCAGTTGAACATGGGTTTCAGTACATGCCAAGAAATACGAACCAACAAAATATTTTGATTGAAATATCAAATACTTCAAAATTTAGAGCATTTGGCTAACTATCCTGTATAAAACCCAACTATGACTGGTCGTACAAAGAGGTATGCATATCGTTGTTATCACAATACATTTACCAGCTTCTAGTCATGTGTTAAATAATGTTTTGCCTGTCATAAGCAAAGATGCTCATTGCTGCGGTAAAAACACTTCAGCTGCATCCAGCTAGAGGGTTTTCATGTTATCCTCCTCGTAAAAAAAAAATGCTATTATCACTGGTATTGTTGCTTTGGATTTGAATTGCTTTTGACTGTATACCAGGTTTTGAGTCTGAAGAAGGGTGGGCTGGGCTTTCTGTGATACCTGACTTCCAAAAGCCTTTCTACCAACTATGAGGTACAAACCTGTAGCGCCACTTGGCTGATGAGTGTCATTCTTGTAACACTCAAACGCAATGCCATCAGGGCAAAGCAAAAGCCAGACATTTTCTGAGCATTCGGACTCTCCACTACTGGAAAAGCATAGTTGCTGTAAGTGGTGTTTACAAGCACACTTCTGCAGTTAATCACCTAGGCTACTCCATCGCCACCAAGAAGGATGGGCAGCTGGCACATGGCCACCCAATCAATTGTATTTTTCCTTCAAGTTGCACACCATTCTGACCAGGAAATATTGTCATTCCCATGCAACTCAATTTTATCAGTGAAAAAATGAAACCAAGTTCCATGTCTGTAGTCATGGATGCCTACTTATTCGCAAATCTCAAAATTTCCCTCAAAATTTATATCTTGATTGTGATTGGTGATGTGAAGAATATTGAGGGCATGAATGTATGGTGAGTAAATTAATGCATGATACTTTTCTCCTGAAATACTTTGTTAAAGATATATTCAGAAAACTTGCAATCCAATCCCAGAGTAGACTTTTAATGGAATAATTTTTAATTCTGTTTTAGAAACTGTAACTCCAGTATCAAAATTGTCATCTTCAACAGTGGATTCTTCCATGGAAGGTGATGGGAAACGGAAACGGAAAATTCCTCTCCTAACGAAACGCAAAGGAGATCAGCTTACTCTGGTTGAGTGCAACACTGCTTATTTCTTGCTGGTTTTTAATTCATTCCAATATTAATTGTGATTGAGTGAGGTGGCACATTTCTGGAGCTAAAAATAAAGTGAACATGAGACGCGAGATTGTGAATGCTGGAAACTTTTGTAAAACATAAACTGCTGGGGAAACTTGGTGGGTCAGGCAGTATATGTGGAGAGACAACATTTCAGGTCACTTCTCTTCTTCAGACTTGAAGCATCCAGATCCAAAACATCACCTCTCTATTTCCCTCCACAAATGCTGCCTGACCCACAGAGTTCCTCCAGCAGTTTGTTTTTTTGCTCAATGTTGAGCAGACGTGTTGCTGGAGTTGACCTTGCGTGCCCCTATATTAAGAAATAACAACTACATTAGGGTTTCCACCCCAAACAATTATTAATCCCATGCAACTGCAAAGAGCATGTGTTGATGTTTATTGAGATTATGGTTGTACTTGAGTATGATATGTTATAAACACATGAAGAATACTTTAAAATACCAATGTAACTCCATTTTTATCTCAGCATATAATTGCTTCAGACAAAGAAGGTATCTTTCTTTAAATTTAATTTTTGACTTTCAAAAATATTCCCTAAATACATTGCAGAGAATAGGGAAGAATCGTGTATGATGTTTTGCCTATTGCCACCATTTATAGCCCATTCCTAATTACCATTTTCCATGGTGAGCTACCTGGGGAAAGTACACCATCACTTTAATAGAATAATAAGTTTCAGGATTTGATTTAGAGCATAATGAAGGACTGAAATATAGGGTGAACAGATAGAAGAAAGCAGGTTTGGCTTTTTTCCCCCTCTTAACCCTGCCCTCCCATGCCTGCTATACCATTCAGCAAGATTGTGATTGATCTTTTATCTGTCACCTTCTTGCACTAATCTCAATTCCCTTTATGTAAAAAAAAATCAATCTCTTGTCTTGAAAATATTAAGCTACTGGGCTTCAACATCCTTATAGTGTGTAGATTTCCAAAGATTCGCCATTTTGTGGTAGAGGAAATTTCTTAATATCTCTGTTCTGAATGGTGAACACCTTATTTTGAGACTCTGACCCCCCTCCCCCCCCAAGGTTTTAGACCCTAGACTGCAGAAATAACTACATCAAACCTGTCAAGCATTTTGAATATTTTCAATGTGTTCACCTTTCATAAACTTGAGTGTACAATCTGAATCTATTTAATCTCTCTGCATCTAATTACCTGTGGTATTCTGCATTGGTATATTATTGCACTGAGGAATGCTTTGTTAAAAACTCTTTTCATGAAAGAGACATTCAATTGTTTATTGCTGATCTTTCTTAAAGTTTAGATTCACTGAAGAGTGAGTAGCTGTGATGACATTGGAACTTGATCTGGATTCTTACAACAAATTTCCATATTATTGTCTCATCTTAACCATTCACTGAATTACTTATAAAGTGGTGTTTTAACTACTGTAGTAACAGATTTTGAGAAAGCAAGATTCTGCAACTAACAAATGAGGGAGGTAACTCATGATGGTTATGGGGTAAATATTGATTGAGAGAATCCATGCTGCTTTTTGTATTGTTGGATCATTTGTATTCAATTAAAAGATTGACCCTCTGTTTTTTAATATATCAACAAATAGAATTTCAACAATCTAACCCCCTTGGTACAGCCTGGAATACCAATGTAATTTATTTGCTGCAGTCTTGGGACTGGACTATGAATTGATAGGTTTCTGACTTGATAGGCTTCTGACTGTCGAAGGTTTTTTTAATTTGCACAGTCTGGCGGGTTTTTTTTTTTTTACAGCTCTGCATCATATTACTTCATGCAATATAATTTCATTCTCTTTCAAATTGTTGAAAAGATGAATTGGTACAAAATTGTCCTGCTAATTGAAAGTTTTTTTGCTTCAGCATCCTCCAATAGAACTTGGATACACTATTACTGCAGATGACATGGATTCTGAAAAGAAAGCAAGTCTTGACAGGATTAAAAAAGTGTTGCAGGAGAAAGACGGTAAGGCAATAGATTAGTGATGCAGATCATCTTTAACTTTTGTGTTGTTTGGTTAAGTGACATAATGAAGTTGTTCAAATTTAGTTTGTTGTGGCTTTGTTCATTCCAGTACTTGTGTTATGATTGAGGTATACCATCTTGTTGCAGAAAGTGGTAAGAATAATAAGGGTGTGATTGAACTTCCCTCATACTGGCTGGGACTTGCATTGTGCAACGGAATTTATTAAATGTGTCTTTTCTCATCAGTGTTTCTATGGCCTTACCTTTCTATGGCCTTGCCAGCAATGAGGCAAGCCAACCTCCTATTTGGAAGTGTGTGACTGAAGTGTTAGAGGGGGAACATTTGGGCTCAGTTACCGTAATTCTATTATTACGGGGGGAAACTGTTTGTAGGGGTGGTGAGATTTTAACGGTGAGAAAAGGTGTTTTCGGGGCCAACATGTTCCTGTTGGAGCGAAGGGCAGGCAAGGCTGCCAGAATAGGGAACCGCGATTGACGTGAGGTATTGAAAAGAGGAGGCGCATGTCAGGAATATACAGCTGGGATCAAGCAAATCCTGTGGAGTCGAGTGTTTTAATGTCATACGTCCTGAAACAGAACAATTAAATTCTTACTTGCAGCAACACAACAGATATGTAAACATAGTACTCAGTAGATGCCATAATAAACAATAAAAAGTTCAATATCAAAAAAAATACATAGTGCAAAGACATAAACAAAGCCCAGAGTCCTTGGTGTAATCAAAGCAGTTTGTAGTATTATGTATTTTGTAAGTTCACAAAGTTTCGAGCATGTTATTAAGACTGGGATGATGCTTGGTGTTTAACAGAGCCTTCAAAGTCTTTGGAGCCTGTGATGATCGTGCCCTCAGTGTCATTATTTACTCCTCTCATCGTGGAAACCTCTGCTGGCTCAACACCCATTTCCACCTCCATTTCTCCCATCATCTCCAACCCCTTGCTGGACAGTTTGAAGATGATGCAGGAGCACACAAACTTTACAGCTACTTCAGGTATGTAATAATGGGAACAAGCTAGTAAGTCATAACTACTTTTTGCAAAGAGTTGAAGGGTTAAACTAATATTATTTAATCATCAACATCAGAGTCCAAGATAAATCGGACAAATTGATCCAGTTGCGAGCTCAGATAGAATTCCTTTCCCCAGAATTATTTAGCTGATGCACATAGTGTGGTTGGTTGCTGCCTGTTTGGTTCCCAAGTGAACTGTTTAGATTGTTAGGCAAATTCCCAAAAGGGCATGAATTGCTGTCCCTCGTATGATACTGTAGATCGTGCCTTTGTCAATGCTAACTCAGAGCTGATCGAAATAAGCTTGAAGCTGTCATTTGTTGTATAGGTGAAGACATTTCCTCTCTGCTCTAAATCCACTGTCAAAGTGAATGTACTTTCTTCAGACAAGTACAAAACTGTTTTGCCCCAAATTGACACCAGGAGTCAATCTAATACATATCTAGAGTCATTCTAAATTGCACCTGTATGTGGTCAAAATGTCTATTCTTCTGAAATGCAGATTTGATGATCACATTTCATCCTACATTTATTATGCTTTGCTTTCACTATTTTCATAGAATCTCTTTTATTTAGGTATTTTTCAAAATTATGCTGGGATTCCCTCTACTTAATTGCTTGCTAGTTTGGTTCCAATCACTGCTTAATTGAGTAATTGTTCAAAATGCGATTCACTTTCACAACGTTGCCAATTTTGTGGAATTTGAAAAAAAAATCTTTTATTAGCTGTTATTCTTCACTTTCAGTCTTTCAAAAACACAATGTAAGTTGCAACAAGATTATAATGTGAGATTTAAGGGATAGAGGCAGCACAGGCACTAAATTAATTAAATCATGCAGGAGCACAGAGACTTGGTTTGTTTATCCCCAATACTTTGGCAAGTTAAAAAGATGAGCAATAACGCATGTGGAGTCTTTGATTCCATTGGTAGAGGCATTGTGGTACAGCAATATGGGAAGTGTGGCAATTTAAAAAAATAAAACCATACTTGAACCTCATTTGAAATGCTGTGCATTTTTAAAATGATGCCTTGAGGGTATGCGGTTAAGCTTTGAGGATCCAAGAGGAATGAAGAAATAGCATTGTGCAAAGAGACTGGAAAAAGATGGAATTGCAGTCATCAGAGGGAATGTGTAAAGGATATTTGAAATTTTCAAAGTCATAAGGTTGTGATAGACTAGGAAATAGTCGTTCCCAGTGACAATGATATAGATGTAAGAAAGCTAGCGAAGGTGAGTAAAATGTGTTCTTGTATTGGAGTAAGATTTTGAAAGGAAATTAAGCGAGTTCTTCCAAAATGCTGTAAAATATCCTTTTATATTTGATTATATTGTTATTTTTTAAATACCACGCTGCTGGCATGTGTTGCATTACTGGAGGGCTCTATAACGTTTAGTGTTGAGGTAAATAAATCATTACTACTTTTACTTTTTTCAAACTTGAATTTTAATTTTATATGCTCAATACTTAATTTGCTCGTAGCACTTGAAGTCAATAGTCTTTGATGCAAATTACCTTATCTGCATATCAGGAAAATTAGAATTTTAGATCTGGTGTGGATACCTTATAAAATTCATGCTAGGTGTGTTCTAGATTGACTCCCAATGTCAATTTGGGGTGATAGTGCAACTCGGAGGAAGCACTTAATTAAGATATTTTTCTGGGAAAGCCAATTGGATCAATACCTGCACCCGAGATGGAATGAGGTATTAAAGCTAGGATTGCTTGCATATCAAGGATTAAAGAATGTAAAGTTTATTGTTTAAATCATTGACTTCCTATGGTGACTTTTAAGAAGTAATTGACACATTTTCTTCATTAGATTCTGCTAATGGAATGAATCCAAGTAAAATGGATAAAGCTCCAGAGGTTTCCAAAAAAGCTTTCATGGGTGAATTATTGCTTCCACCTACTACTTCTACTCCTACAACTGTTGCCATGACAATAACAACTGATATTCCAGGATTTACACCAGTTGATGCTTTGAAATTCTCATGCCCCACCATTACCCAATCACTTCTAACAACAATGAATAAACCTGCTCCCAAAGCTATCACCACTACCACCAACTCATGCCAGGTTTCTGCTGTGGTTAGTGCACAAGAAAGTAAACTTAACAAAGGGTCAGAAATGAGTGTGTCTGCCTGTACTGGGACTTCTTCAACTCCAAACACAAGTTTTAACCTTTCGGGTACAATGACTGTAATCCCAACAGGAATTAGCACCACAACATCTTCATCTGTCAGCATACCTGAGTTTAAGCCAGTGTTTGGTTTGCCAGTCACGCAGCAGACTACTATTGTATCAGCCCCACTGAGTTCGATTATGTCACTTACTACACCCGTAAGCTTGGCAGCACCAGTAACAGCAAGTTCTGCAGCCTCGATCATTCCATTCAAGCCTGTGTTTGGAAACTCTGTGACACCTACAACTGCGACGACCACATCGGCACCTTTTAATTTTGGCCAGTCAGTTCAAGCGAAAATTAATAATGAAGCCCCTCCTCCCACAGCTACAAAATCAAATTCTTCTCTGTTCCAATTTGGAGCTTCCAGTGCATTAACAAGTTCAAACATTGAAACCGAAGTGAAGAACTCAAAAGCTGCAATTAGTTTTGGCTTAAATGAAACTGTTTCTGCAAAACAAAATATAGCTCCTACTGCAAGCAACAACCTATCAAGCCAGCAGCAATTTCAGTTTGGTTCAAACCCGTCAACAACAACAACAACAACAACGACGACTACTGCTGCATCGAGCTCTGTGTTCCAATTTGGGAAGACTTCTATAGATGCCACTGCAACATCAGCTGGCCCTCCAGCTCCTGCCTTTGGACAGCCAAACGTAGTTACAAGCCAGGCGTCAACAAGCATTGCAGCTACTTCAAATTTATTTGGGAATTTTACTGCTGCAGTGTCGGCACCTTCAACCACTTCAAGTGTTCAGCTCGTACATACATTTGGAAACTCAGGAAAGACATCCCTGTTTAGTAATGCCACAAGCACACCTCCCTTTGGGGGCATGACAGCCCAGCTGAACTTTGGCGGCACAAGCAGTCAGTCATTATTTGGAGCTAATGCTGCAGCAACTCAACAAACCCCAACTAAGCCCCCTGCCTTTGGCAATATTGTAACTCCCTTCAACTTTGGAGCTACGCCTGTCAACCCAACCTTTCAGAGTACTACTTCACAGTCTGCATTTGGAACTCCGAGCCAGCCAGTGTTCGGGGGTGTTACAGCTCAGTCTGGATTTGGGCCAACTTCTACACAACCGACTTTTGGTAGCACCTCAGGGGGTTTCTCATTCGGTACAACCACCTCTTCCACTGCTACTCCAATGTTCACTGCTACCAAGAGTTCAAGTACTGGTGCAACTGGTTCAATCTTTGGCTCTGCACAAGGTGCTGGGTTTGGTTCCACAAACACAAACCAGCCAGTCATAACAACCAGTGGTTTCAGTGTTGCTGCCTCAAATCCAAATATAGCTTCAGCTGGCTTCTTTGGTTCAGGTCAGAGTGCATTTTGTGCATCAACCCCTTCTATCCCATTTGCTACTTCCACCCCAACATCATCATCATCATCTCAAAATATGTTTGGATCCTCATTGACTAACCAAGCGACACAGAATCAGAGTACTTCACAGTTCAACTTTGGAGCTGCAAACACAGTTGAGAATAAGTCTACTTTTGGAGGTGAGTGAACCTTTACTCCTGTCCTTATAACATGTTAAATCAGTGAGATGTAACCCCTTGAGGGATTACTATAAACCAGAGACTTTGGAACTATGTTCCATGGGCAAATTTTGCCTGCTGCTTCCCTCCTTCATCTGGTTCACCAGCCTTGGTATTCTGCAATCTATGTAGGGTGTTGCAGGACTACTGATGTTACGATTGAACAGAAAAAATATCATTTTGGGGAGCAGATTGTGGGGGATACAAGGGGCTGCTGGTGCTGGAATCTTGAACAAAACAAAAAGTGGAGGGAATGAACAGGTGATGTTTCATGTTAGAACCCTTCCAGACTGATTATAGTAGCGGGGAGGAAGCTGGAAAAGAACTTGGGGGCAGGGCAAAACCTGCAAGTGATGGGTTTTGTGAATAAATCGATTTGTACCAGCATCTGCAGTTATTTTCTTATACAAGTGATGGGTGGATGCTGCCGAGGAAGGCTTGGTTGGCATATGAGTGACAAGGAGTAGAAATCAAAAGTAGTCAAGAGGGTATCAGATAAGGAGAGAAGATGACTGAAATGTAAAGCTAGAGGGAGGGATTAAAGGTGAAAGGGACGTAGGGGTTGGGGAGGATGAAATAAAGTAGGGTAGTAGGATAAATGGGTGCACACCAAGGGAGGGGATGGTGGGGATATTACTTGACCCAAACATATACCATACTCACAATTTTAAGTAGAGTCAATAGGGGAGATCGCATGTGGAAGGAAGTTGGTATTATGGGTCGGAGCAAAAGGGTTGATGGAAATCTTTTGGGTTGGGTGGGTCAATTGTGAATGGCATGTTGGAGATAGGATTATGATGTGGAAAGGGAGATTGGGGTGAATGTTGAGACTTTCACAGTATATTTGGAATGAGAGTGGCAGGTATGAGGTTGAGAGAGTCGAAGACAAATTAAGTTTAGGAAGCAATGAAGCATCATGTGGGGTAAGTGTGGTGATGGATTGTGAAGGGAGAGGTGTTGCGATTTCAGTGCTGTGAGTGGAGTAAGGGAAATGTTCAGCATGTAAGGCCATGAAGATGGACAATAAAAGCTGCAGTAACTCAGCGGGTCAAACAGCATCTGGAGAAAAGGAATAGGTGATGTTTCATGTTGAGACCCTTCAAGATGAGATCGCAAATGGTGAGGTTGGGTGGTGTGATAGAGTCGTGTTGGGGGCAGGGGAGGGTATGTTGGGTACCTGGTTTGGGGAAGGAGATGGGTAATTTAGGAATGAAGGAATGGGTGAGATGGTAGTGGTTGATCAAGAGTTGGGTGGAAATGAAGATATCAGCAGTGAGATGCATGGATTAAGGATGGTAGTAATCTCCATAATGAAAATTAAATAAGGCACACCTGATGGATCTCTCTCGTGGTGGCTCAGGTAGGATCAGCTTTTACTCTTGCCAACAACGCAGTATTGTACTGAACTCCCTCCATCTGAAAGGATGTGTCTTGTCATATGTAACATACAATAATATGACAGTCTCCCCATTTAAATCGACATAAGCAGTGAAGATAACAAGTCCCCAGCACAAGCTGCAACTCCTAAAAAGGACTATTTCTGATGACATCAGCCTCGTAACTTGAAGTACTGCATAGGTTATGGTTGAGGGTGTGCCTGGGTCCTTGATACTTGAGGGAGTGCCAAGGACTGTGCTTGTTGGAAGCTGGCATGAATTACAATCTCAAAGAGCTCTTGAAGAGCTGGTGAGGGCACAACGCAATGCATCCCGGCCGAGATCTTACTCTTGTAAGAAGAAGGCATACATATATCAACTGGGGGAATTCCTGCGTAACGCTGGGAAGGCTGGCAGATTTTGTTGGCAAACAAGGAGAAAGTATATCCTGATTCCTATCTTGGGGTTAAAATAAGGCATTGAACATATCAACGGTACTGGTGAAAATATTGAAATTGAGGGACAATATGTAAATCACCATTGAGAGACAGCTGAATCAAGGCCAGCTAAATGATTTAAAAGACATATTTTATCGAATTGGAGTTTTTTGCAGCATGTTCAATGAACCTTGCAAAACTCATATAATCTATATAAAAAATAGATACACAGTAATAATGCAGCAGGGTCTTTGGAGAAAATTGATATGTGACATTTTGGATCAGGACCTTTCTTCAAAGTGAAAGGGTGGGGGGGGGGGGGGGAGGTGGAACTGGGGAGGCGAGAAAAAAACCCAGGAAAATCAAGACTGGCAACCGATGACCTCAGGCAGAGTGCTTCCCAGGTAGGCACATCTACAAACACTCCCCTCGAGATCACACCTTCCCTAAAGCAAAAATAGGTATCAGGGAACCACCCTGCCTGAGCACATATGTTACTGGCCCTGATTTATTGTAGTCTGATCTCATCTCCAATTCTTTTCTCTTACACCCCCCCCCCCACACACACTACTTTGCCTGAAGGGTCCCAAACTGAAAAGTCACCTATCCTTTTTCTTCGGAGATACTGCCTGATACACTGAGTTACTCCAGCACTTTGTGTCTATCTTTGGTATAAACCAGCATCTACAGCTCCTTATTATATAATTTAAATGTGTTTGATCAGAATAGCAGTTCCCAAGGGATCCTAAGGGAGGTGGTGTATCTAAGATAGGGACATAGTTTCCACTTGCGTGTGGAATAAAGTAATGTTTCTTTCTCGGTTTTTAACTCAATTTAGCATCCCCATCACATTGTAAGTTTTTTTTTATCATTTGTATTCTGTTTTGTGATAAAGTATCAATTTCTGGCATATTTTCTCCCCCTGTGTAACACTTGGTTTTTGCCAAAATTGGAATGAATAACCTGACTGCGTGGGTGAACTTGGTCTGATTCTATGTCCAGACTAATGAGTAACTAACCATCACAATGGCTAAAACGATTTTTAAAGCTATCACCTGTTATCTAAACAATAGGAAATTGCATTCACATGTACACTGATAATTATTTAAATTTTGTAATCTGGTTCATAATCTGGGAGGGCGGGGTTGAAGAGATTGACTAAAATTGCTTGGTAGGCTGAACACCATTCTGTTCATACAGATTTGTTAGGAAAAAGCTGCAGATGCTGGTTTAATTCGAAGGTAGACACAAAATAGTTAAATGAGTCTTTATAAACATCCTTTTGATCATAAAAAAAGCATTTTACTACTGGGTCACTTTTTTCATTCATTTAAAATCATTTGTTGCTTTGTGTTAAGCCTTTTTTAGCATCAAATGTAAGGATTCATAAATTGAAACATGGGTTTGAAGGAAAGCTATTGGAAATCTTTCTCCAGAAGAATTCTATTCTGTTTAAGCTGACCTTTAAAGTTTTAGCTCCTGAACATTCAGTTACTTTAACATAGTTATTTTAACATTGTCCCATAGATTTGTTATTTTTGTTAGCTTCAACTTGCTTATTCTCCCTCTCTATTGCTTAACCCCCCTCTCTAACTCCAGGTCCCTCAGGTCGGCCGACTTGGGGCTATTCACTATCCCGCGGTCTAGGCTTAAGCTCAGGGGTGACCGCGCTTTTGCGGTTGCAGCTCCTAGACTGTGGAACAGCATCCCTCTCCCCATCAGAACTGCCCCCTCCATCGACTCCTTTAAGTCCAGGCTCAAAACTTATTTCTACTCCCTAGCGTTTGAGGCTCATTGAGGAGGCGCTGTGAACTATTTGCGTGCTACTTACTGTATGTTTCTTTTTTTTTTCCATTGGAACCTAATCAGATGTACAGCACTTTGGTCAACGTGGGTTGTTTTTAAATGTGCTATACAAATAAAATTGACTTGACTTGACTTGACTTATTCCAATGAATACTAAATGGAATAGAAAGGTGACAAAGAATATTTCAGTAGCGAATAGTTTATTTTTCTACATCGCCTTATGTGCACAGAATTCCTCAATTCCTTCAAAGAATTCAAACCGGTTCCACATGGTCGGCTGCTCTGGAAGGTTAGATCGCATGGGATTCAAGGAGAGATAGCTGAATGGATAGAAAATTGGCTTCATGAAAGGAAGCAGAGGGTGATGGTGGAAGGTTGCTTCTTGGACTGGGGGCTTGTGACTAGTGGTGAGCCTCAGGTTTCAATGCTGGGCCCGTTACTGTTTGTCATCTATATCAATGATTTGGATGAGAACATACACGGCAAGATTAGCAAGTCTGCAGATGATACAAAAGTGGGTGGTTTTGCAGATAGTGAAGATGGTTGGGAAAAATTGCAGCAGCATCTTAATCGATTAGCCAGGTGGGCTGAGGTATGGTTTCACCAAAGGGTGGTTGCAATCTGGAACATGCACTGCCGGTGAAGTTTGTAGGGGCAGGTATTCTCAACATTTAAGAGCACCTGAACAAGCATTTGAATTGCCAAGATATAACAAGACTCTTGGCCAAATCCCGGCACATGGGACCGTTTCATGGTTGGCATGACTATGGTGGGCCAGGGTGACTGTTTCTGTGCTCTCCGACTGTTGGAAGCAACTACAGATGCTGGTTTACACCGAAGATAGACAATATGCTGGAGTAACTCATTGGGACAGGCAGCATCTCTGGATAGATGGAATGGGTGACATTTCGGGTCGTGACCCTTTTAGACCCTAAACGTTACCCATTTCTTCTATCCAGAGAAGCTGCCTGCCCGCTGAGCAACTCCAGCATTTTGTGTCTATCTCTCCAACTCTAATCACCTTGAATGGTCATAATCAAATTTACACAAAGCAGTCATTAGAGCTTAATTTAACAGATTCTATTTCCAAGCCAACATAATTTTGATGGCTCTGTTTGTTTGTAACTCTTAAAAGCTGAACCACGTCACAGTTTGATAGCTGTAAGATTGCACTGCAGTGTTTACTAGCTTAATACAATCCAGCTCCATTATAGAAATGTATCAATGAGCTGTAAAAATTGTATTAGACCATTGAACCTCCCTCAAGGTGCTGTAAATATGATAAAGTGTAAATGCATTTTTTATTTTAAGCAAAATACATTGTTGCTGGTGACGGACACCATTTTGTTTCATTAGGAATCAACTTTGGAACTCCCAGTTTGAATTTTGGAACTGGTAAGTTCATGAACTACAGTACAGTGTTCTGTAAGCTTTAGCGGCTCACTATTCTAGCAATGAGAGACTTGCAAGCAAAAAGAAATGTGCACTTTGGGAAATCTTTTTGACGTATTTCTAACACCTCTGCTCCAGCAAGACAAGTTGCTTAATAAATACAGCATAGATGTCAGCAACTGCAACTTCTATAGAAGTTGCAGTTGCTAACATCTTTAGCTGCTGAATCGGCAGTTGCTTTTCATTTAACACGGGTCGCAGGTTCAGCTGTGCAGCATGTGAACGCAAGTGACAGGATGAATTTGAATACATGAGGATGAAACGTTCTCCCCTTTATGATTGTGTTTCATATTAGATACTGATTTATTGCAAAATCATGTTTATAATAGTTGGCTTTCATTGCATTATTGTTGTATGTGCCTGAATTCCCCAAAGAGAATCAGTTGGTTCCATATAAGTGTAAGCAGAAACATAGAAAATAGGTGCAGATGTAGGCCATTTGGCCCTTCGAGCCAGTATCAATATGATCATGGCTGATCATCCAAAATCAGTACCCCGCTCCTGCTTTTTTCCCATATCCTTTGATTCCGTTAGCCCGAAGAGCGAAATCTAACTCTCTTGAAAACATCCGGTAAATTGGCCTCCACTGCCTTCTGTGAGAGAGAATTCCACGGATTCACAACTCTCTGGGTGAAATAATTTTTCGTCATCTTGGTCCTAAATGGCCTACCCTTATTCTTAAACTGTGACCCCTGGTACTGGACTCCCCCAACATCGGGAACAGTTCCTGCATCTAGCCTGTCTAATCCCTTAAGAATTTTATGTTTCTATAAGATCCCCTCTCATCCTTCTAAATTCCAGTGAATACATGCCCAGTTGACCCATTTTTTCCTCGTATGTCAGTCCTGCCATCCCAGGAATTAACCTGGTGAACCTATGCTGCACTCCTTCAATAGCAAGAATGTTCTTCAAATTAGGTGACCAAAACTGCACACAATACTCAAGTGTGGTCTCACCAGGGCCCTGTAGAACTGCAGTGGGACCTCCTTGCTCCTATACTAAAATCCTCTGACTATGAAGACCAACATGCCATAAACAAAGGTAAGAAGTGAGAGTGCTGCATCATATAGGGAGTGAATCATCCCCTGACATCTTGAACCATCCATTTTCAGATAACAAAAATGTGGCAGAATATTCATGTGCCTGGATAAATGCAGCTTGATCAAAATTCAAGTTGCTTAAAGCCAGAGAACAAAGCAGAATATTTGATTGACACCTTAGCTATCATCTCAAACATTCACTTCCTCCACTATAGGTAAGTAGTGGTTACACAGTGTGCCAAATACACTGCAGTTGCTTACCTAGGTTTGTTGCACAACAATTCCCAAACCCATTATACAGGAGCGTCAAGGACAGCACGCACAAGAAAGTAGCATCATCTGCTCATTTCCATTAAATCACAAATTATCCACATTAAAAATATAAATCTTGTCCTCCATTGAGTCTAATTCATGGAACTACCATATTACACTATAGACAGCATTTTCCAAATTAATTGGTGGTTCAAGAAGACAGCTCATCAGCACTTCAAGAGGAATCGGGGAGGGACATAGAGCTAAGTGCTCTACTTAAGCTAAGTAGAGTTAAGTGCTAATTACCAGCAGTCATTGGAAGAAATTCTACCTTGATGCAAAGCAGCCATCTGCAGTTCTGGCATTACACTAAGGATTTTGTTAATGGACATTGCTGTCTGCTTGAATACTGAAGTCACATTAAGAATGTAAGGAATAGAAACAGGTGTGGGCCAATTGATCCCTTGTGTCTGCATGCAAGTCAGGAGGATTGTAAATGATCTTGTATATCTTTTAGCCCCCATAATATTCAAAAAATCTATCAATATGTCTTTGGTATACTTATCAACTGAATCTCCACAAACCTGTTTTGGATGAGTTGTGGATGCTGGGCTATGAATGATGAAGGAGATTGTTGGACAATGGGGGAATCGATGATTATTAAGGTCAGGCAGGAAAGTAGAGTTAAGACCAGTGATCAAATCCGTCTTGATCTGATGAATGCAGAAATAAAAATAAAATGTTAGAAACACTCAGAAGGAGTGGCATCTGTTGAAAAATAGTTAATATTTCAGGTTGAGACCCTTCAGCAGTTTTTTTAAAACAATTTTGTGCCATACTAGGCTCAATTAACTTTTGCATTACCTCTCTTTATCCTGAAACTAAAAATGTCAGCCAGTTCACAGGGCTGTTCCATTCTGTGCAGGCAGACATTGTTTGAAAATGAATGTCAATTTAAAATTACATTTTAATAAATTCCTTGGTCAGGACAATACATTCTATCTTGCATTAATTAACCCATGACGTGAAGATATCAATTTGGTTGTATTAATGTTCGAATAGCTGGCTGCTCTCTGATTAATTTCAAGGAATTAAAACCTTTCAGTTGATCGAGAAGATTTAGATTCTTCATCCCACAGCTCCGCTCTTGCTCCCCCTCCCCCCACTCGTAACAAGGACAGAATCCCCCTCGTTCTCACCTTCCACCCCACCAGCCCTCTATCTTCCTGTCTCCACCTATATCCTTCCTTTGTCCCGCCCTCCTGACATCAGTCTGAAGAAGGGTCTTGACCCGAAACGTCGCCCATTCCTTCTCTCCCGAGATGCTGCCTGACCTGCTGAGTTACTCCAGCATTTTGTGAGAAGATTTAGCGCACAGTTTAGATATCATCTGACAATGCAAATGCACTTATTTGTGCATCACAGAATCTTACGGACAATGCCATCTTTTTCATCCTGTAAACTGATTTATTTTTTTAGTTTAGAGATAAAACGCGGAAACAGGCCCTTCGGCCCACCGAGCTCTCACCGACCAGTGATCCTCCACATTAACACTATCCTACACACACAATAGGGGCATTTTACATGTATACCAATCCAATTTACCTGTACGTGGGAGGAAACCGAAAATCTTGGAGAAAACCCATGCAGGTCATGGGATCTTAAATCAATTTCAAATACTTTGTATGAATACACTGTCAATGCAGATATGGAATAACAATCCAAACCTGGTGGTGCACATATATCTGATGAGTGAGTTCCTTTATTAAATACTTTTATGAAAAATGTGCTTTTCTGCAAAGTTAATGACTATCAGAATCGTTATGTGACAAATTGAGCTGTTTTAATTTGTTCAACAGATTCTGTCTGTATTGTAACTTTGCACCTTTCCTCTTTAGTTTGGTATGTTTCGCTGCTATTAGGAAGTGGGGGGGCTTGTGTTGGTAGGGAATGCTTTGCATAGCCAATAATCTTTATTTAGTTATTTTCCCTGTTAATCCTTTGGAATTAGCAGGAAATGTAGATCTTATGGACCTTGAGCAGAAGAATGTTCCCATGATATTCTATCTTTGTTATGGTATTTTAGTTTGTCAAGAGTATTGAGGTACAATGAAAAGCTTTTTTTGTTTGGGTTAGAGATATTGTGTGGAAATACACCCTTCGGCCCACGAGTCCGCACCGACCAGCGATCCCCGCACATTAACAATATCCCACACACACTAGGGACAATTTACATCAAACCAATTAACCTACGTCTTGTACGTTTTGGAACGTGGGTGGAAACTGAAGATCTTGGAGAAAACCCACGTAGGTCACGGGCAGAACATACAAACTCCGTACAGACAGCACCTGTAGTCAGGGTCTCTGGCGCTGTAAGGCAGTAACTTTACCACTATGCCACCATGCTGCCCGTTGTGTGCTATCCAGTCAGTGGAAAGACTATACATGATTGCAATTGAACTTGTACAGATACAGGATAAAGGGAATAATGTTTGGTGCAAGATAAAGTCTGATTAAAGATAGTCTGAGGATCTCCAATGAGGTATATGGTAGGTCAGGGCATTTCTCTAGTTGGTGATAGGATGGGATGGTTCAGTTGTCTGATAACAGCTGCGAAGAAACTGTCCTTGAATCTGGGGGTATGTGTTTTCACGTGTCTGTACCTCACCTGATGGGAGAGGGAGTATCCTGGGTGAGACATCCATGATTACGATGGTGGCCTTGCCGAGGCAATGTGAAGTGCAGATGGAAGCAAGGTTATTTTGCTTTGATATGGCGCTGTTTGCTTTAGCACTATTTATGTTTGAGAAGTATGTTCACTTCGTAATATTCAAATAGACAAAAAAACTATTACCTTAAATTTCAATAATGACAAAGTGACCAATAGTGGAAATGTTTTTTCCATTTTTAATATATTCATGCCCAATGAAATTCTACCAGAATTGATAGAAAGTGTTACCATGTCAGTTTCCAAAGCTCGATTGTTCCAGGGTGTCTGGTGCTTTTGCACAAGGAGCAATAATTTGGAATGAGCATCATGGGTAGGATAAGGATTTGGAAATGTATTACTTCAAATAGATTTGGGACACAGGTTATGTTAGCATCATGAGGGGAATACAAAGTATTAATGCAATTAGTCTTTTTCCAAGATCGGGGAATTGAGAACTAGAGGATGTAGGCTTACAGTGCGAGGAGAAAGATTTAATAGGAAATTCAGTTTTAATAGGAAATTCAGTTTTAATAGGAAATTCAGTTTTAATAGGAAATGATTAAATAGGAAATTCAGTCTGAAGAAGGGTCTCGACCCGAAACGTCACCCATTCTTTCTGTCCAGAGATACTGCTATTGCGCTGAGTTACTCCAGCATTTTGTGTGTACCTAAGATTTAATCGGATCCTGATGAGCAATTTTTTCATACTGAGAGTGATGGGTATATGGAACGAGTTGCCGGAGGAATTAGTTGAGGCACAATCAAAAGACATTTGGACTGGTGCATGAATAGGAAAGGTTCAGAGGGATATGGGCCAAAGGCAGGCAAATTGAACTAGCTTAGTTGGGGCAGTTTGGTTGGCATGGATGAGTTGGGCCAAAGGTTCTGTTTCCATGCTGTATAACTCTATGGTGCTATAATTCTACATCTGTGCTGATGGTGAAAGAGCCAACTTAATCCCATAATGGAGTATTTGGGCCATAATTCTGATGTTCACAGCATTTCAACTGTATGTCAAATGCTTTTCTAAAATGTGCCGAGCCATTCTGCCTCAACCAGCCTTCAACACCCCTATAACAAGCTAATTCTTTGTCCTGTTCTTTCAAATCTGTATCTCGTATTTGACTACTTTGCTAAAGGAAATGGGAATATCATATTTTCAGCAACTCAGTTCGTCTGCCTTTTCCTCCTCTATTTCAATGGAAACAACCCCAGTTATGCAATCTTTCCATGTATCTAAAATGTCCCAGTCCTGGCAAAATCTTTGCAAAGATATTCTGCGCCCTCTTGTGTAATCACATGTTTCCTGCCATGGTGCCCAGAACTGTAAAAAATACCTTGTGACATCATTTCGTCACTCCCCTGGAACAATAGTTTATGTTTGGCTCAACAGTTTTGAGCATGGTTTGGTGTGCCCTCGGAAGCCCCACTCTGGGTTTGACGGCCTCGGCTCTGCTCTGCAACTGAAGGCAGTGGACTGAGATAATGGAAACTTCCATCACGTTGTTGCCTCTGGGCCCTCTTCATGGCCAGCTGACCTTTCGCCTTGCCCTTTCTGATATCCTCCTTATCAGTCAGCAACCAGGGACCCTGACCATCGACAGCAGTCTTCCAGTTGCCAATAATTACGATATGTCCTTTTATAGAAGGAAGAAATGTAATAACTGCAACTGTGCTCAAGCAATGGCCCAACTAGTGTTGTTTATGTTTCTAATGTAACCTCTGGTTTTGTGCCTCAACAAATAAAGCATTTTGCCTGCCTTTTGAACCGTATTAGTGATCTGTTCTGCCTCCAAGGATCTGTGAATGTACTGTTCAAGGACCCTATGTTTCTTCACATCACTTAATATCCTCCCATTTGTGGGATATATCTTACCTTGTTTCATTTTGCTGAATTAGTTATTTCACTCTTCAGTTGCAAATGTCAGCCATTTAATCTGAGCTGAGGAATTTTGTTATCGTTGGTTGTGAATTTTTGGAATTATTCTCCCTCGAGAGCTAGAATCCATCATTGTGTGCATTAAAAGTGGAAATGATTAGAATGTTGGACTTTGAGAGAATCATGAGATCAGCAGGAAAGTCATTACTTTGTTGAATGATGTAAAAAAGGGAATAAATACTTGGAGGAAGCGGCAAGATAGTGGGATTGGAAAGTAGAAAATCTGCAACTGCAGTTTTCAAATGGATATTTTAGTACTAGTCACTATTTCTGCATAAAGTAGATATTTAACAGCTGCTCCCATTGTTCTGTTATTCTTCCAGCGACTACTGCACCTGGGTTTGGACAGAGTACTCCAACTGCAAATTTTTCCTTTGGGACCACTAATACTCCAGCATCAAACTTTGGGAGTCCAGGAACAGGCACAGCAGCAACATCAGCTTTTGGTGAGAAAATCCACCATTTTGTTTGTGTAATTAGAAACTCTGTTCATTTTCAGGATGTAGCTGACATTTGTAATTACTGACTGTTTTTAGTTGTCCTGTAAATGGTGTCGAGCCATTGAACCGCGACACTAATTGGTGTAGATTTGATGCTGTTTGGTGGTTTGCTAGTCCATTCAAGGGCGTTTCTTTCATTAACCACATTAGTAAAAGCAAGTGTGGGTTCGGTCTGCACGTCGTTTGGTTTTAAAACTTCCAGCATTAGTGAAATATCGGTCAAGTTTTGACATTTTGACCTTCATTTTATTTTTGAATCATTTATTTGCAGTTTGTATTTGATTTGTTTGATCTGAATCTGTATTCTGAATTTAGTCTCATACCTAATGATGCTGCTTTATTCCTTTAGGCAGGAATCAAACTGCGATGAAACAATTAAACATGAGTTCATGGAACTTAGGATCACTTACGAGTTCACTTAGGATAGACATAAGGTTAAAAAGTAGGACCTCAAAGGTAGTCATCTCAGGATTACTCCCGGTGCCATGTGTTAGCGAGGGTAGGAATAGGAAGGTAGAACAGATGTATGCATGTCTCAGGAGTTGGTGCAAGGTTTCAGATTTGTCTATTGGGATCTCTTTTGAGTTCGGGTGAACTGTACAAGAGGGACAAGTTGCACCTGAGCTGGAAGGAGATCAATATATTTGCAGAGAGGTTCTTTAATCAGGAGGGTTTAAATTTGATTGGCAGGAGGGATGGCAACAAGAGCAGGATGTCAGTGAATGGTGGGACTGATAAGAAGGTAGAAATTATGAACTGTAAATCTCAAATGAAATACAGGCAGGAAGAGACTAAAGAGTATGCTGAAACTGAAGGAGTTGTGTGTGTTTATTTCAATGCAAGGAGTATTATGGGTAAAGCAGCTGAACTGGGAGCCTAGATCAGTGCTTGGGACCATGGTATTGTGGCATTACGGAGACTTGGTTGCAAGGGGGGCACGACTGGCAGCTCAACCTTCTAAAGTTTTGATGTTTCACATGTGATAGAAAGGGAGGTATGAGGTGAAAAATAAGATGAACCAGACAGATGAAAAAATGTCATTCTGATTTCTAGTGTTGCTGTTGTACTTCAGGAGACAAATAAAGGAAATCTTTCAAATGTTTTTTACAGGGAGACACAAAGTTGAATAGAATTAAGAACTTGGGTTATCCTTGTGTTCTATGTGATTCTAATCTGAACTGATATGTTGTGGCAGTTCAGATGACATGACAACAGATCCCCACTTTAAAAAAATATATGTAGTTATTGTAATAGGAGAAGCTGGTAGCTTATCCTTATCATTCACGGAATATTAAGCCATATTAATTTTCAGAAAATAACTACATTGTGGTAAATGATCATTTTTAAGCCCCTATATGTTTTAGATGAGAGGATTTGTACTGGAGTCAAAACATAGCACGGAAATAGGCCCTTCGGCCCAACTCTTCCAAGCTGACCAAGATTCCCATCTAAACTAGCCCCATTTCCTCTTTGTTTGCACTTTTGTCAGAGGAATAGTGCTCTATTGTCTCACATACCCATGCTCTTTGCATGTGGAATTTTTAAAACATCATATAGCTTTACTCTTGTAATTCACAAAATGGGTCAAAAATGTGAATGCATTGACCAGCTGCAATAAAATACTGGAAATTAACAACATCTTGAATGCATTTATGAGAGGAAAACAAGTTGTGCCTTTGTGGCAATGGTTATACTTGGATTGCTCAATCTTTGCTGAGTTATCTTTCAATTGTTCTGTCTGTGCTCTACTTTGTTCCTTTATCCATTGTCTCTGGTTGTACTCTCCTAAGTCATTATGTATAAGGAACAAAAAGGCACAGCACTCTTGTCAGGAGACGGAAGTAATATCTAGGAATGTTTCGGGTCTAGGAGGAAGAATTTCCACATGTTATTAACCATCCAACATCAATTCTTTCTCAGCAGCAACACCGGCCTTTTCTATAGGAGCTGGATCTCGATCTACTGGAGGCAGACAGAGATTGCAGGCTAGACGGCAGCACATACGGAAGCGATAGACATTTGGGAATGTGAATAGTGCAAGTGAACATTACATGTTGACTATTCTGAAACAATTACCACTTTTTACTTTTGTACCCTAAACAACGCCAGTCGTGGACCTGCAGTCAACTGACCTCAAAAGATGACAATATATACTTGAGAAAAATTCTGTTTAAATTTAGGTCTTTTTTTCTGGGCTTGAACTGTCAGAACAAATGGCTTATGGCTGCTGAAAAAAAAATTGCTGCAACAGTGCGAGTAGCTCATTGGACTACAGTGAAGTCCATGTCTTAAGTTTGTACACTTTTTTCAAATCTAACCCATTGCAGAATGGTGATCTGAGTTTGGTTCAGGGTACAGCAGTAATGGGTGACACGAAAGCAACAAACATAGCTTTACTTGAAATTTTCTATTTTAAAGGTTGCTGTAAGATGCGATTTGAAAACCTTTCTGAACTGACCCTTTTTTGTACATACTGCTGCACTTCCTTTTTTGGGAGGGGAGGGGTTGGGGGGAATAATTTAAGGGCACAATTCCCTGTACCAGCACCATTTTTCTGTGGTGTCTGTGTCAAAAGGCAAACTGAACTGGAGGCAGATGTTAAATTCTTTTCATCCCTTTTCCCCTTTCCTTGAAAACACTTATTCAGTTTGAATATTTCTGGCAAGAAATCTAAACCTTTCTGTAACCACCTTTTTGTTTTTGGGCTAAGAAATTGTTAACGCTGTGAGTTTCTTCTCAACATCTTTTGCTAAGCTACCTACCTCTCCTTTTTTTTCCTCTCCTGTGAGTGGATTTTAAGACTGTTGTTTAGTTGGGTAAGGGAAACAAAACCAAATTGCTTTCCTTTCCGTACTCCTCTTTCCTCCCTTTCTCCCCCCACTCCCCAGAGCTGTCAGTTTTTTTACATACAGTAATGTTATCAGTGTTTGCTTGTATATCTCATGTCTTTACTCAGTGAATCGAGTTTGGAGGAAAAATGTCAATGTATGTGTGGCGGCATGTTAGTAATGCCGGATCTGGCTGGTTCATTGGATATATGTTAATCTGACTCTTGCTAATCTGTGATAGTGTTTTGCTCTATAATTGCGTGACACATTGAGCAGTGTTCTCTGGAGAAATGGCAGTCATGACTAGTTTTGGAGGTGGTTCCCACTGTACAGTGTAGGACTCTCAGAAAACATATTTCAGAAGTCTGGTGCTATAATGTTTAAAGAAAAAATACAAATTACTTCAGCTTATACCAAAATTTTGGCTGGCATTGTTGAGAATTGTACGTGTATACTATGTATATTTTAATCGCAACTAGATATTTGCATCTTATTTTGGGTGCAGCTCTGAAATGTGCCTATTTTAATTTAATTTTTATTTTTAAATCAAATTTTTTTTTTTAAGTGATTAATCAACCTTTTTGAATAATCTTTAGTGTCTTTAGATTGAATTAGAAGGAATAACAAAGTTGGGTATAATTGCATCAGATAGTACTTTCTACAACTGGTGGGACACTGCAGAAAGAGTTATAGAAACTCTTTATCAACTCTTGCCACAATAGTCTTCTATGAGTAGAGCTTCGAAGTTCCATCTAACCAGCCTAGAGATTATTCTACAGTTTATATGCCCAGGTTATGACATCTGATTTATTTTTTGAAAACTGGATATTTTATTTTTAGTGAGTCTTGTTCCATAAGCATGAGCAGGGCTTAGTTATTGTGAACCAGAATTGTGTAGGGTAACCTGCCTCATCCCATAATGGAGACCCTTAAGGCTCCCAAGTTCTGGTGTTCAAATTTCAGGATTGGGTGACTTTCAAATGATTCTATTTTCCCCACTCCCTGTATCCCATAAATAGATTCCATTTTTTTTTTTTTGAGGATGTGTGACCAGACTCCAGGAAGAAGGTTGATGCAGAATGTTTGTGGTTGCTGCAGTGAAATCTGTTCCAATCTCTTGGTGGATAGATGACCATGTGTGAGCTAGAAAAGACTCCGAAGTAGCACAGGGCACAAAGAGGAATACAAATTAACATGCCACACAGATGGATCATTTAACAAGGGCACAATTCTCACCGTTTTTGATGAAATCACTTGGAAATGTTATAAGTTTGAAAGAAGAGGGTGCTGTCTCCATGTGGCGAGAAAACTGGATTCTATAGCACCCTCTGTGTAGTTTATTTCCCCCAAAAGGTGTGTTTGTCTGACCTGCTGGTCCTCCACCCTACCTCCGCCTCTTCTTCCCAGGGTATTTTTCATGTTGCAAACAATATTTAATTGGTAGTGTTCTTCATATTTCCCGTAGGATAAACATCCAGAAATTGAAAAGGCCTTGCATTAGGTAATTTTAGGAGATAGTGCATTCCCTCATCATCTCTGGAATGAGTCACCTCCCTTCTGTGAAGACAGCTTGTGGGGAACTGCACATAATTCATAAAATCAAAGGCAACAGTGGAAGGAGAACAAATGAGGGGAGGGTTTAGGAGGTGGTTGCAGAAGATGAAAAGTTAATATCTCTCTTACAGCACCCGATCGTTGATTGGATATATTATCCATTAGAGGACACTACGATCTAATGACTTATAAATTCATTTTCAGAGAATTTGTATTATTTCCATATGCATGATTTTAAGATATTTCTGCTGGTCCCGAGTGGCCCGGCAGATTGAAGGATCCTCCTCATCCCGGTATAATGGCTGCCATTTTGTGACGTCTGAGTATGAATGTGTGCGAGTGATTGGCAACTTCTAAATTTAGATAAAATTGTTTAAAAAAAAGCAAAATAAATTTTATTTTTATATTTAAGCAAAAACTGCCTTCTACGTTCCTTCAAGCTTGGTTCATTGAGACTTAACGCTACACTGGTTAAATAGTATGATACTTCTGATAAACAAATGTATGTACAAATTGGTTTTTAAATATGAACTATGAAGTTGGTGTGAGTATGTTTTGGAAACAAACCAATGGTGTGTGGAAAAGCAGTTGGGATACTACGATTTTTCTTGCTGAAAGTTGCACATAGGCTGATATACCCATGCCTGTATTTGGGCCAAAACAATATTGATAAAATTTGGATGGCAATTAATTACAAACTTTTTTTTACCTTTTTCTTTTGACAGCTGATAAAAGTTGCTTAATATGTATGTTGATAGGGTTCAAGAATCAGCTGTAATGTTTGTGATAAATCTGTTTCCAGATTTATATGCAGAATGACTGATCTGATCTCTCTGATCATAATGCAGGGCACTGACACTTGAAGTTTCTACTGCATGACAGTTAAAATGAAAATAAGATGGATCAATCAGTTTTATTCATCTGTAGAGAGGGATAAACTAGAATTAGCACCAAGCGTAGAGGCAAATGCTCTTGAGATTTCTGCTGAGGTAGCAGAACACAATTGGTTAGCTTTATGGGTACTCAAGTACTGAAGGGAAAATAAATTACCCATATGTTCTATTTCTAATTGCTGCCCTTTGATATATACTGGAAAGTGCTCTTTGTCTGGATACTGTGTAAACGGAAGAACTCTTTTGGATGTGATGCCAAATTGCCAGGTAGCAATTAATCATCAGGCTTCTGTTTGAAATGGAAGGAAGTGAAATTTTTTATTAAAAAAAACAATTACATTTTCTTTGGTTGTTATCTATTGATTATAAAAAGAATGGTAGTGAAAATGTAACGATGATGTCTTTGCCAACAGCTCATGTTTTCATTCAGTTACATTGGATTAAGATGGTGAATAGTCTGACTTGTAATCAGTGGAATCTCGAGTTATACATGATCAGGCACTAAAATTTTGAAATTAACATCTATTTGGAACAAAAAAAATCAGATTGCTTCTTTACAAAATAAGTGGGTTTTTTTATAAACTTCCCTTTGAGATGCAACTTTCTCCATTGCTTTGCACTTGGCTACTTTTCTCCCAATATTTTCCCTTCAGAAATGTATTCCTTCATGAGGCAAATGTGTTCTTAGACTCCCCAACCCACCCACATTTAACTAATTTAGTTACTCAGGGCCTTCATTTTAAATATCATGAAGCAGTGCGTTTAATAGCTAAATAAATAAATTTAGTGGGGGTATCTCTTACAGTAACTAAAATCTTAGTATACAAATCATTAACATCTCCAATTCATTGCTTAGTATTTTTTGTTTTAGTTGTTCCCGGCTAGGGGTAGCTATGCTGCAACCCCAGAGAGCCAAGTGATCGAGATTGTCCTTATCATTTTCACATGCCCTTCCTCGGGCATGTTTCGTTGGGTGAATGAGAATGGGATTGCACTCAACTATGGTTGCTTTGAACTGCTAACCCTTTCTAGAATGTGCAATGCAAAGTATTAGTGATATGATCTGTGAAAGACTGCATCATGTCAAAATGTTCTCTTCAGAGAAGGAGGAAAAAGGTTGATTTTTAGGTGTTGAGGTGATACTTTCTTGCCAGTTATGCATGCTGCAGTCTTAAATCTGACTTCAGATGTCTCTGTCTCCAAATGTCCACTTTATATTAGCATTAGAACAGTGAATTCAAAAGTTTGGAAACACCAATAGTGTCATTTGTTTTCTGGGGGTCATGTACTCTTAACAAAGTGACAGTCAGGATTTCTTCCCTCCATTCCTTTGGTTATAAAGTTGTTTCTCAGGTTTAACATCTTTAAAATTATAAATGTGTAAATACATTTTATTGCTGCTCAATAAATATGAAGTGGAAGATACAGCTGACATTTGTATTTGGCAGCAAATAGGTCATTTCTAAAAATGATGAGATCATGGGACTAGTAAATGATGTGCACTGGAGAAATTCAATTTAATAGATTATTTACTTGATTTAATTTATGCCCCTTCCTTTTAACGGCACCTCTGCACAATTTATCTTTGGTGAACAAAACATTCTGTGCCACTGATCCTTTTGTCTTTGCTTCTTGCCACAGCGACATACCTGATAGGTACATTCTAAATTCCTTATAATGTCACATGGAATATTTTGCTTAATTGAAGACGGCTCATTACACTAACTTCCTTTCCATTTACCAGATTACTTGAATCAGCGGTTTTAATGTTTTGTTTTGGTTCACATAGATGCATGCTCAGGAGCTCCTTTACAATGTGTTATCATTTGCAGATTTGTTCCCATTCATGGGCACATATCTCAAATTGTAATATTACAAACCCTTAATATGATTTAGCATTTCTGCCACAGAGATAATTAAATTTCAATAGTAATTTCCAAACTCACGGCCAAATAATTACAACTAAACAACAAATGGGTTGGCAGTGGTGGGATGCCGGGTTTGCTGCAAGCTGCTCACTGGGCTCTCGTTTAAGTGAATTTGGAGGTCAATGTAACTGCTTAGTTAAGTGAATTGAAGGACTTGTGCTCATTTATTTCAGTATCTGAGTTGGTTATCTGAATTTAATGCTGATAAAATAGCTTGGAAAGGCCCAAATTTCTCATTTCAATCTATTTTCCAAACAAATGTATCTTGGTTTTTTTCTAACTTTTTGATGGGGAACTTTAATTCCAATGGCAACAAACTCAAGTTGAGGTGCATTGCTTTGGCAATTAAAGAAAAATACTGAGCTCGCTCCTCATAGTTCAAAATGACTTGGAATCATTTTGTGCCCAAGTATCTCCAGCAGAGAATTAACAAGTGACTCCCAGGTCTTCTACATAGTGTCTCTTGAGGAGATAATGATCATTTTATCCCAAAGTGCATGTTTTAATACATGGAAGATTGTTCAGAAATATAAACATAAAGTGAGAATTACTAAAGCATTGTGATCTTGTAACAGTGACTAGATTTCCTTCCCAAATAGAACATTTAATACTCATGAAAGATTTTATCCAAAACTATCACTCGTAGTTTTGTGCATGCCTGTGTTAGATGACAAAGTGAGGTGGAGGATCTGCTGAAAATAAAGAGTGGAACAATCAATGCACAATTGATTTCCGGGGGGGGGGGGGGGGGGGGTATCCATTAAATACTGAAAACTGCAATATAATCCCATTGTTTTTAATATGTTCCCCTTAATTGTTCCTCTCACCAATCAGATGAACTGCCTGGTCTCTATCAGTGCTACTCTTCACTCAGCAAATGTAGGTGACATGGGGCAGTTCAGTCTCAAATTCTGTTTTCCTTTGGGAAAAGTGAAGATCCTTTATTCCCCATTTGTCTACCTGTAACTGCAACTTAAGCTCTTGGGTAGGAGGATGGAATTTGGCAAATAACAAAATACATGGTACAGACTGCACAGTCTTAAGAAAATCCTGATTTAAAGAATCCACAATTCATCATCACTTTGGCTGTAAACAGATGTTAGGACACTAGTTGTATCGAAGCCTATTTGTTCCATTTAGGTGCACGGATTTATTAATTAAAATTTTGGTCTTTAGTCCAATAAATCTGATTGTCAGTAAATGATTATCAATTTTTGCCCTACTATTTACCCTAAATAATGCAAACTAAAATTGCACAAGCAAATTGCTGGAATACTTTTTGCTGGTTTCCTTAATGCCACACTTACATTTGTGTTTGCCCTCTGCCAGGCCACTGGATGGAGAACTTCGGCAGCAAAAATGCCTTTGGTGGGGAAATAAATCACATCTGTATGATAGCTGATCTAAAGGCCTTCATGACCAACTCAAGAAGACTGACTAAATTTAGTTTGGGCAGATTATGCAAATCAGAATTGTCAAAACACTTCTTTTTTTTTAAACCTGATAATTGACCAAGCATCCCACATCACTGCCCAAACTCAATAACGGGTTGGGAGATGCAGGCATTACATTCTGTGACCCATTGTAAAGATTTAAGCTTCATTTAGGCACTGTTTTGATAATTTCTCAATTGCCTCAAATTCCTGTTATCTTCCTTCAAAACATGTCAGATTTCTCCTGTTTTAAGATAATGTTTTGTGCTTAAACATACTGTTTTGACCCAGAAAAGGCATTTAAGAGTAAATACCTATGTACATCAAGACTAATAAACAGCAAGAAATGCATTGATCCCAATGGCATGAGTGTTCCCTGATGACTTTGAATGGTAACAAACATGCGAGTGATGAATGTTGATGAGTAATCGTAGGACGGTGGATGTGGAGATGTTAGTATGCTTTAAAAACGTTGTAGACTTCTATCATTGCAACTTGGGTTGATAGAACTAGTGAGTGAATGTGCAGATGTAAAGCTGGCTGCGAGTGTGCAAAGATCTGATTTTTTTGCTTATGTCATTAAATGGAGATAGTTTTAAATAAAAAGCTGTGATTATAAAGACTGTTTGTTTTGCTATAGCACTGCATTCTTGCACTGCACTCAAACTTTGCCAACTATCATCTGTTTTTAACATAAGTAAGAAATACATATTACAAAAATAAACACAAATTATTACATACTGGAGTCTTGTAACTCTGTTGGGCCTCTCCTGAAATGAACATGTAATGCTAATTATCCTATCTAGAACTAAAGCAATAGGAACTTTGGCATACCTATTTTTTCTAGGCAATCTATTCAACTTTTAAGGTTTCTAAGTCAACCTTTGTCAGTAATATCTTTGTACCTCAGCTGAATGGTGATTCTTTCCAGGTTTTGCTCCAGAGTAATAACAGGCCTGCATGAGATCAGACCACATTGAGGTTGACTCTTATTCAATGTCTAAACGTACCTACTTTGAGCAGGAGTAGATGGTTAGGAAGGAATGTACTTGGGAGAGCCATTTGAGAAGAGGACAAGACGTGGGAACAAAACGGAAATGGGGGTGAGCTGGTAAAGATCTGGTGCATACAGGGAAAATGCAAAATGTGGAATTGTCCATTTTGACAGGAAAAATATTAACTAGCTGGACAAAAAATACACAGCACTATTGTAGAGAAGTCGAGGTGTGTTACAAACTTGGGTCTCCTTACTTGAGAAAAGATAATGTATTGGCAGTGTTTTGGGGAAAGTTTACTAGCTTGATATCCTGGAATAGGTAAGTTGACATGAAGAAAGAATGGATGGTCTAGGCTTGTATCAGAATCAGAATAGCCTTTATTGTCATCCAAAAATAACCCGTCTTTTGGACGAAATTTAATTACCCACAGTCCAACAACAAGAGCAATAAAAATAAGCAATTACATACACAGTCACAAACCAACACAAAACAAAAAAAAGAAACATCCATCACAGCGAGTCTCCTCCAGTCACCTCACTGCGATGGAAGGCCAGAATGTCTTTTCTCTTCCCTGCCGTCTTCTCCCGCAGTCAGGCTGTTGAAGTTGCCACGTTCCAGGCCGCGCCGGACAATGAAGGGTCCGCAGCGAGCCGACCCAAGCCCCGCGATTCGGGGCGGGCGAAGACGCTGCCGCTGCCGGAACTCCCGATGTCGGCCCCCACCCAGTGGCCTGCAAGCTTCCGATATCCACGCGGCTGAAGCCTCCGAAGGCGAGTCGCAGCCGCTCTCGCAGCGCCGCCAGCTCCGCAGATGGTAAGTCCGGACCACGGGCTCTGCGAACCAGAGCCCAGGTGGTCCCAGGTGTAGGCCGCCAGCTCCAGGTGTTTGGCCGATGGTAGGCCGCAGCGTGAACGGAGACACCACCCAGAAGAAAAAGGTCGGGTCTCCGTTCGGAAGAGACTATTTTGCAGTCGTTCCCCCCCACACACATAGTACACAACCATAAAAACACTACATCACATCTAAACACTAAATTAAGACCAAAAAAACCAACAAAAAAGACAAACGGACTGCAGGTAAGCCGCAGCTGCTGAGCAGCGCCGCCATTTTGCAACTGATGTTTATCAGATGAGAGAGAAACTTGATTGAAATATGAGGGTACATTTGGAGAGTAATGCTTCCTATTGTTGGAGAATCTAGAACTTTGTTGGCAGAGGAAGGATGTGGACCCACAATCCTGTTTATATCAACGGGATGATGGTGGAGTCAAAAACTTCAAATTCCTGGGTGTGCATATTTCTGAAGATCTTTTCACAACCCAGCATACTGGTGCAATTCTAAAGAAAGCACATCAGCGCCTCTACTTCATGAGAAGATTACAGAGATTTGGTATATCAGAGACAATGCTCTTGAAATTCTACAGGTGTACAGTAGAGGGCATATTGATTGCATCAGGGCCTGGTTTGGCAACTAGGACAGCTGAAAATCTGACGTTTGTGATGGCCGATCTTGGTTTCATTGGTTTATGCCCATTCTGCAGTGATGAATGGGGAAAAAAAGCTTCCACCATTACTAACTTAATGGCAAGGACCATTTTTCTTAAAATCTCTCCATGCATGCTGCAAGAGCTGATTCCAAACAATCCAAAGCCTTTGCTGGAAAAATACTCGGAAAAAGCATTCAAAAGATTCATAATGCAAGCAGCATGGGAGGACAGGGTGTTCAAAGATGATCCATCAACTGCTCAACAATTAGGAATGATGCTGGACTTCCATTTTTCATAAATTAAAAGTCTTGCATTCGTAATGCATTTTACCTCCCTTTTAGGATATCCCGAGGGTTTAACAGTTCCAGTGAAACTACAAAATGCGTAAACTATCAAACCAGTTGGATCAGTATGTATGCAGGACTAACAAGACATCTATCTATATATATATATTACGAAAACTCTCATCTTGTTTGTTTGTTTGTCAGTTGCTGTTTATGTACCGAAAATACAGCCAAAACGGTACACGATAGCTCAACAATTTTAGGCCCACCTGACTCACCATTGCCCTGCGTTTCAAATGGTTGTTATATTTTAAAAGTTATTCACTTTTTAAACTTTAATAAATCCCTTTTCCACTTTCCCTGCCCGTCAGCCGTGCCTGCGCCGTAACACCACCGTGTTAGATGTCACAATGGGAACCCAACACGTCCGCGCCTGCGTAGTTGGGACCCGTTGATCTAATACTTACGTAAGATGGCCGCTGGATCCACGCGTGCGCAGTTGGGGGAGGGTTGCTGCTCGGAGGGGGGCGGGACCTGCCCGAGTTACGGGAGTGGCGGCCAATGGGGGGGGGGGGGGGGGTGAGGAGAGCTCTCCCGCTGCTGGCCGCCCGGGGCCGGGGTGAGTGGCTCCCTCTCCCCTTTCCTCTTCCCACTCGCCGGTAACGGGTCCACGGGTCGTCAATTGGGGGAGGATTACCGGGCCCGCAGGAGAGGTTTGGACCCAACAGGTCCACGCCCGTCTAGTTTATTTTAATTCTTTATGAATTGAAACATGAAGCCAGCTTTAATATAGTTTTCCTTTCTCAAAATCCTGATTTAAAAAATAAATCACCACTATGCCATCCAGGGGATTGCAAATGAAGGCCAATCAGCAGTAAAAACAATCAAATTAATAAACTTTAATATTAGCCAGCTGGGTCTCATATCATAATCACAGTATGCCATCGTCTTTTGTAGTACTAATCATGGGTATTAAAAAAATTAAATGTTTGAACTAAGTTCGCCTTACACAGGTCTTCTAGTAATTTTTTGTTTCTCTCTTCTCTAAACCAAAATGTCCAGTTTTTGTGTTCACCGCCATAATGCCATTGATTTGCACACCTCATAAGTAAATTGATTAGTGATCGCTTAGCAGTATTTTCAAAATCCACCCTTAAAGCAGTGGATGAAACTACATTTTGTGACTCATGTTTATGGCTAGCAAGTTAATTGGCACCAAAAAAATCCCTGATTTGAATAGGCTAATGAAAAAGTTCAAGTCTTCTTTTCGCAATAGTCTTGTATTGGTAATAAAATATGGGCCGACCGGCCTCGAGACCAGATCAGGTAAGACAGGTCCTACCCTCATCGCGGTTAACGGCTGCCCCATCCGCACGTATGGTACGCATACAATGTCCCTGGCTTTAGGCATCCGCACGTACGAATGGCCATTCATTATCGCGGTCGTCAGCCAGACGATCCTAGGCGCAGATTTCCTCTGGGCCTTTTCACTAGTCCCCGATGTCCGTGGTAATGACCTTCGACCATTCGCCAGCAGCGATGAGCCCGCCGGCCGCCACCCAGCCCAGCCCAACTCTCCAGGCCGTCGTCGCGGCCCCGACCCGTATGCTGAGGTCCTGGCGGAGTTTCCAGAGCTGCTCGTCCAACGCTTTGACGCCCCTTCGGCCAGGCACGCCGTGGTTCACCACATCCGCACCGAGGGCCCCCCGTTTTCGCTCGGGCCCGGAGGTTACCGCCCGACAAGCTGGTGGTGGCGCGGCAGAATTCAGAAAGATGGAAGAAATGGGCATTGTCCGTCAGTCCGACAGCCCGTGGGCCTCGCCGTTGCATATGGTCTCCAAAGCATCTGGGGGGTGGAGACCATGCGGCGATTACCGGCGACTCAATGCCGTCACCACGGCCGACCGCTACCCCATACCGCACCTCCAGGACTTCTCGTCTGGGCTGGAAGGTGCCGTGGTGTTCTCCAAGATCGATTTGGTGCGGGGCTACCACCAGATCCCTGTGCGTCCGGAAGACATACCAGAAACTGCCACGATCACTCCGTTCGGGTTGTTTGAATGGTCGCGCATGCCTTTCGGTTTAAAGAACGCGGCACAGGCTTTCCAGCATCTCATGGACCGTGTTGGTCGAGATTTGCCTTTTGTTTTCATTTATTTAGACGATATCCTGGTCGCCAGCCCCTCGGAGCAGGAACACCTGGCCCACTTGCGGACTGTATTCCAGCGGCTCCAAGACCATGGGCTCATCATCCAACCCTCCAAGTGTCAATTTGGCCTCCCTTCTCTCGATTTCTTAGGGCACAGAATCACCCCTGCCGGCGCCACCCCTTTGCCCGAGAAGGTGGAGGCTATCCGTGCATTCCCGCGGCCCACCACAGTGAAGGGATTGCAGGAGTTCGTGGGCATGGTGAACTTCTACCATAGGTTCGTCCCGGCAGCAGCACGGGTCATGCGCCCGCTCTTCCAGTGCCTCGCGGGTAAACCTGTAGAGTTGGTATGGTCCTCGGCCGCAGAGTCGGCCTTTACAGCTGCTAAGGCAGCTTTGGCAGACGCCACCATGCTGGTCCACCCGAGCCCCTCCACCCCCACGGCCCTGACGGTTGATGCGTCTGACATGGCGGTGGGAGGGGTTTTGGAACAACAGGTCGGTGGCCTTTGGCAGCCCTTGCCGTTTTTCAGCCGGCAACTGAGTTCGGCTGAGCTGAAATATAGCGCCTTTGACCGAGAGCTTCTGGCTCTCTACTTAGCTGTCCGTCACTTTAGGTATTTCCTAGAAGGCCGCCCGTTTGTGGCCTTTACGGACCATAAACCATTAACTTTTGCTTTTTCCAAATTGTCTGACCCATGGTCGGCCCGCCAGCAGCGGCACCTGACTGCCATCTCTGAGTTTACCACCGATGTCCGTCATGTCGCGGGTAAGCTTAATGCCGTTGCTGACGCCCTGTCTCGGCCTGCTGTTTCCCCCATTTCAGCGGTGGGCTGCGAGGTGGATCCCCAGGAGCTTGCGGAGGCACAGCTCCTGGCGGATACCGCCTCGGTATACCAGTCCGCCACTTCAGGGTTGAAGTTGGCTCAGGTGGCCTGCGGGCCTGCGGGCACAAAAGTCTGGTGTGATGTTTCCCTCCCCCGTCCTAGGCCGGTGGTGCCGCCCTCCCTTCAGTGCCGGGTATTTGATGCTATTCACGGGCTGGCGCATCCGCTCCACCTCTGCCTTAGTAGCCGCTCGGTTTGTGTGGCAGTGCCTGCGAAAGCAGGTAGCTGCTTGGGCCCGTTCCTGCATTCCCTGTCGGACCGCTAAAGTCCAATGCCATGTCCAGCCCCCGGTACAGGAGTTTGAGGTCCCGGCGGTCCGCTTTTTCCATATTCACATGGATTTAGTCGGACCTTTACCTTCCTCCCGGGGCTTCACCCATCTACTCATGGTAGTGGACCGGTTCACCCGGTGGCCGGAGGCTTTCCCATTGTCAGATACCTCCGCTGCTTCTTGTGCCAGGACCCTGGCCCTCCATTGGGTGGCCCGTTTCGGGGTTCCGTCTGTTATCACCACCGACAGGGGGCCACAGTTCACCTCTACCCTCTGCGCCACACTAGCGGAGCTGTACGGCTCCGGTTGCAACACACCACGGCGTACCACCCTCAGGCTAATGGGCTCGTGGAGAGGTTCTACCGACAGCTCAAGGCGGCCCTCAGTGCGAGGCTGGAGGGCCCAGACTGGGTAGACCAACTTCCCTGGGTCCTTTTGGGCATCCGAACCGCTCCTAAGCAGGATCTCGGTACGTTATCCGCGGAACTAGTATATGGCTCGCCACTTCGAGTACCCGGAGAATTGCTGCCAGAGTCCTCTGGTCAGCTGCCTTCAGTTCCGTCGGTGTTAGCACCACTCCGGGCACGCGTGGGTTCCCTGGCTCCGGTTCCGACTTCGCGTCATGGGTGTCTCATGGTGCATGGACCACCTGCCTTGAAGGACTGTGAGTTTGTATTTCTGCGTAGAGATGCCCATCGTTCCCCGTTGCAGAGGGTCTATGAAGGGCCGTTCCGGGTTTTGCGTAAAGGGACGGTCACCTTCACCTTAGACGTGGGTGGCAGGAGTGAGCTCGTCTCAGTGTCCAGGCTTAAACCTGCGCACTTGGATCCGGACAGCCCTGTCCTGGTCGGCCAACCGCCTCGGCGAGGCTGTCCTCCTGCAGTTCCACCCGGTCCAGGACCCCCCGCTCCTGCAGTTCCACCTGGTCCAGGACCCCCCGCTCCTGCAGTTCCACCCGGTCCAGGACCCCCCGCTCCTGTGGTTCCAGCTGCCCCTCTCCTTACTCGTTCTGGTCGCGAAATCCGGCTCCCTGCTAGGTTCCGTACCTCGGGCTCTGGGGGGGGGTCATGTAGCGACCATGGAGAGTGGTCCTAGGTGTCAAACCCTCAGATTGGCCAGCAGGGTCACGTGTGGGTGCGACCGTAGGGATTGGTCCAGGGAGTGAGACCGCTGATTGGACAACGTCGTCACGTGTGGTTTTGGCGCCCAAAGCAGTCAGTTGAGAGACTCCATCAAAGTGAAGTTAGTTTTAATGGTTGTCTGCAATCTCGTTATGTAAACTTTGTGATCGAATATTGCTGTCGCAATAAACTTCTTCAACAAAGAACGAGCCTCCAGACTCGCCAATAGACAATAGACAATAGACAATAGGTGCAGGAGTAGGCCATTCAGCCCTTCGAGCCAGCACCGCCATTCAATGCGATCATGGCTGATCACTCTCAATCAGTACCCCGTTCCTGCCTTCTCCCCATACCCCCTCACTCCGCTATCCTTAAGAGCTCTATCCAGCTCTCTCTTGAAAGCATCCAACGAACTGGCCTCCACTGCCCTCTGAGGCAGAGAATTCCACACCTTCACCACTCTCTGACTGAAAAAGTTCTTCCTCATCTCCGTTCTAAATGGCCTACCCCTTATTCTCAAACTGTGGCCCCTTGTTCTGGACTCCCCCAACATTGGGAACATGTTATCTGCCTCTAATGTGTCCAATCCCCTAATTATCTTATATGTTTCAATAAGATCCCCCCTCATCCTTCTAAATTCCAGTGTATACAAGCCCAATCGCTCCAGCCTTTCAACATACGACAGTCCCGCCATTCCGGGAATTAACCTAGTGAACCTACGCTGCACGCCCTCCATAGCAAGAACATCCTTCCTCAAATTTGGAGACCAAAACTGCACACAGTACTCCAGGTGCGGTCTCACCAGGGCCCGGTACAACTGTAGAAGGACCTCTTTGCTCCTATACTCAACCCCTCTTGTTACGAAGGCCAACATTCCATTGGCTTTCTTCACTGCCTGCTGAACCTGCATGCTTCCTTTCATTGACTGATGCACTAGGACACCCAGATCTCGTTGAACTCCCCCTCCTCCTAACTTGACACCATTCAGATAATAATCTGCCTTTCTATTCTTACTTCCAAAGTGAATAACCTCACACTTATCTACATTAAACTGCATCTGCCATGTATCCGCCCACTCACACAACCTGTCCAAGTCACCCTGCAGCCTTATTGCATCTTCCTCACAATTCACACTACCCCCCAACTTAGTATCATCTGCAAATTTGCTAATGGTACTTTTAATCCCTTCGTCTAAGTCATTAATGTATATCGTAAATAGCTGGGGTCCCAGCACCGAACCTTGCGGTACCCCACTGGTCACTGCCTGCCATTCCGAAAGGGACCCATTTATCCCCACTCTTTGCTTTCTGTCTGTCAACCAATTTTCTATCCATGTCAGTACCCTACCCCCAATACCATGTGCCCTAATTTTGCCCACTAATCTCCTATGTGGGACCTTGTCGAAGGCTTTCTGAAAGTCGAGGTACACCACATCCACTGACTCTCCCTTGTCAATTTTCCTAGTTACATCCTCAAAAAATTCCAGTAGATTTGTCAAGCATGATTTCCCCTTCGTAAATCCATGCTGACTCGGAATGATCCCGTTACTGCTATCCAAATGCTCAGCAATTTCGTCTTTTATAATTGACTCCAGCATCTTCCCCACCACTGATGTCAGACTAACTGGTCTATAATTACCCGTTTTCTCTCTCCCTCCTTTCTTAAAAAGTGGGATAACATTTGCTATCCTCCAATCCACAGGAACTGATCCTGAATCTATAGAACATTGAAAAATGATCTCCAATGCTTCCACTATTTCTAGAGCCACCTCCTTAAGTACTCTGGGATGCAGACCATCAGGCCCTGGGGATTTATCAGCCTTCAGTCCCATCAGTCTACCCAAAACCATTTCCTGCCTAATGTGGATTTCCTTCAGTTCCTCCATCACCCTAGGTTCTCCGGCCCCTAGAACATTTGGGAGATTGTGTGTATCTTCCTCAGTGAAGACAGATCCAAAGTAACGGTTTAACTCGTCTGCCATTTCTTTGTTCCCCATAATAAATTCCCCTGCTTCTGTCTTCAAGGGACCCACATTTGCCTTGACTATTTTTTTCCTCTTCACGTACCTAAAAAAACTTTTGCTATCCTCCTTTATATTATTGGCTAGTTTACCCTCGTACCTCATCTTTTCTCCCCGTATTGCCTTTTTAGTTAACTTTTGTTGCTCTTTAAAAGAGTCCCAATCCTCTGTCTTCCCACTCTTCTTTGCTATGTTATACTTCCTCTCCTTAATTTTTATGCTGTCCCTGACTTCCCTCGTCAGCCACAGGTGTCTCTTACTCCCCTTAGAGTCTTTCCACCTCTTTGGAATAAATTGATCCTGCAACCTCTGCATTATTCCCAGGAATACCTGCCATTGCTGTTCTACCGTCTTCCCTGCTAGGGCCTCCTTCCAATCAATTTTGGCCAGCTCCCGCCTCATGCCTCTGTAATCCCCTTTGCTATACTGTAATACCGACACTTCCGATTTTCCCTTCTGCCTTTCCATTTGCAGAGTAAAACTTATCATGTTGTGATCACTGCCTCCTAATGGCTCTTTTACCTCTAGTCCCCTTATCAGATCAGGATCATTACACAACACTAAATCCAGAATTGCCTTCTCCCTGGTAGGCTCCAGTACAAGCTGTTCTAAGAATCCATCTCGAAGGCACTCTACAAACTCTCTTTCCTGGGGTCCATTTCCAACCTGATTTTCCCAGTCTACCTGCATGTTGAAATCTCCCATAACCACAGTAGCATCACATTTTTGACACGCCAATTTTATCTCCTGATTCAACTTGCACCCTATGTCGAGGCTACTGTTTGGGGGCCTATAGATAACTCCCATTAGGGTCTTTTTACCCTTACAATTTCTCATTTCTATCCATACTGATTCAACATCTCCTGATTCTATGTCACCCCTTGCAAGGGAATGAATATCATTCCTTACCATCAGAGCAACCCCACCCCCTCTGCCCACCTGTCTGTCTTTTCTATACGTTGTGTACCCCTGGATATTCAGTTCCCAGCCCTGGTCCTCTTGTAACCATGTCTCAGTGATCCCTACAACATCATACTTGCCCATGACTAACTGAGCCTCAAGCTCATCCACTTTATTTTTTATACTACGCGCATTTAAGTACAACACTTTAACTTCTGTATTTACCTCCTCTCTCACATCGTTCACAATTGGCCCTGCCCTTAATTTCTTTTCCGCTCTAGAACTTCTGTTCCCATTCTTCCGAGAGTCTTTTGCAATATCTCCTGTATTCCCTTTTACCTCACCATAACGTAAACTATATTAGAAGAGAACAGAAGGACAGCAGCTGGACAAGATCACCTAAGGATGGCCACTTGTCCCAGCAGCCGTTTGTATCAATATAGTGCTTTTCAAGTAATCAGGATTTAATATTTTAAACTGCAAGAACAAGATGGCAGCAGAGTAGATCAGTGCCTGTGAGCTTACCTCCCGCACGCAAAAACTTCCAAGGTCGGCTATGGGAAACACCTTGGCATGGAAGTAGTGCTGTTACCTCAGGAGGACCGGTGGGTTGTGTGCGGAGGTTGCGGTGGAATATACCTTACAACCGCCAAGTGATTGTGTGGTTCAGGCATTTCTGGAGGTCCCACGGAGGTTGAACGAACATGCACAGAAGCAGCCTACAGCAGCACGGAGCGGCAGTGGAAGGCTACGATTGCCAGACCAAGCGACCTGCTACTTCACACCAGGACCATGGGCATTTAAGGCCACGTTAAGACTCAATATTTTTGAGAACTTGGTATTTGAATGATACAAGATTGTGCCAGAAAGTAACTTTGTGTATTGTCTTAGAAGAAATCTATTGTCTCAATTGCAGTCATTGCACTCTTGTACATATGCATTTTATGCTGATGTACAGTAGGATTTGTTTTGGCTTGTATGTAAAACAATGCATTTTGCTGTATCCAGGTGCATGTGACAATTAACTACTATTGGAGTGTCCTGTGGTTAGAACAGTGGAAGTACTTATATATTATTGCATCAAGAGAGAATGGCCAGCAGGAGGCTGCCTGCCGTGCCTCGTACATTGTTATTTCCAGGGCCTCTGCCATTTCGCTGTGAAATATTTTCTCAAATGTGATCAGCAAGTTGCTGATGCCAGTTCCATGCTTTTTTCTTACAAAATCAGTCTCAGCTCTTTAAGTTCTTGCTTTGATTGAATACTTTGATTAGAGGTGAGGTAATCTTTCAATAATCTAACTCATTTCACTCCTGAAGTTTTATCATTTATCTTTTTTCCTAGATTATACAATTAAGCTTATTCTTCCCTCATTTACAAATGGTACAAAGTTGAGTTGTTGCTCATTCAGCTGCCGTTTACAGATTTGTGTTTCTGAATTGCTCTGACATACAGAGGGGACACTGAAAGAGGTAAAACAAGTGTTCCGATTTTCCTCCAGCTTTTTGTGTCACCCGCTGAGTTACTCTAGCTTTTTGTGTCTCCAAAGATGCTGCCTGACCCGCTGAGTTACTCTAGCTTTTTGTGTCCCCAAAGATGCTGCCTGACCCGCTGAGTTACTCCAGCTTTTTGTGTCGATCCTTGGTTTAAACCAGCAACTGCAGTTCATTCCTACACATTTTGTACCGATTCAATATCTGTTAACTACTTTGCCTCGTGCTTCTTCTCCCACCAGATCTCTTCAAGTTCAAATCGGGTGAAATATATCAATTTAATCGACTATATATAAAAGAACAAAAACCGTGAAATAGCCTTTTATTGCACACATTCCAGTTAGGTGAGTCAAGCCTTCCTTCCCAGCGGCCATGTTCCCATTTCTTCACTCTCTTAAGCCTTCGGAGTACAAGTTTGAGTGGAGGTTGGCTGCATTCTATAAATCACCAGATCTTGTCTACATGATGGTATCACCCACCCGATACCTGGTTGCTTTACCATTATAAAAAGAGAGACTCAAGATAGCTGGTTTACATGGTTCCAAAAGAAACTCATTCACATTTACAGCAAAACGATACATCCTTTCCCATTCAATCTGTTTTTATTTAGTCCAGGTCATTGTAGATGAATCTTTAGAGTTCTGATATAGTTCCTGTTTATCAGATATCTGGTCCAACGTCTACACACAATAAAGCCAATATCGACTAGACTTTAAAACAAAAAAAACGCTGGAAGAATGCAGTGGGTCAGGCAGCATATGTGGAGGTGAAAGGTGCAAGTTGACATTTCAAGGTCTCAACCCGTGCCATTATTGAGGGGGAAGATAAATGATTGCCACTAAACAGCGGTGGGTGAAGGGAAGAGCAGGGAGTGGGTGGTGGGAGGGAGGGTAGTTGGTGATAGGTGGATGGAACCATTTGGGGGCAGAGGATGGGAGAGATGATCAAAAGGTGAAGATGACTGGGAGGAAAACACTGAGTTACATGAAAGACAGGGTAAACTCCCTCCCCTCTGCACGCTCTCCTCCCTCACCCACTCTTCTCCTCGCTTTGTTCATCTCCCATTTATTTCCTCGACCTGGTTGCATCTGGTTGCATCCAGCTTCACCTATCACCTAGGCAGCCTCTGAACCACCCCATTTTGCACTGCTATATACAGGGCAACTTTCATGCCATTTTTCAGTTCTGATGTAGTGTCTCTTTTGTGTCAACTTTCACCTTTTGCTTCCACAGATGCTGCTTGATCTTCCAACATTCCATGTTTTGCTGTACATTCCAGCATCTAGAGTTTATTTTCTCTTCATGTTAATGATTGGACTTTCTTCCGTTTCACTTTTTTGGTTCGAGGAGCAGGTGTGCAAGCTGCAGACTTTCCTTCCAATGTCTTCACAGGAGCAAGATCAGACCCTGGCAGTGGCACCCTCTCTGCAGAAAAGCTGGAAAGATAAAACAGCATTCCTTTGAGCCCACTACATTTAATTCCACTCAGTTTCTGAAACTAAGAATGTCTACTTGTCCTCCGATTTTTCTACTCATTTTGACATTTTAACTCGATTTCCTGTTATTCCTCGTCCCAATGCACATCACCTCTGTTACTGATATAAATGTTGTATTTGAGCTATCTCCACATCAACTAGACTGTCTATTCTCAAGTTTCTCACAGATCTCTGCACCTAATCATATTTCATTTTTGTGCCAACTGCAGAACTGTTATTGTAAGTAAAGGCAAAATGGTCACAATGACACTTAGGGAAGACCACATCTGCCTACAAAAAACATTCAGGAGAGGATATTAGTTCCTAAGAAGGTGGCAACACGGGTAGACAGGATAGTGAAGATGGTGTCTGGCACGCTTGCCTTCATAGGTCAGGGTTTCGAATACAGGAGTTGGGATATCAGGTTACAGTAAGGTTACATGTACAATAAGTTGATCAGGCCACATTTGGAATATTGTGCACAGTTCTAGTCGCCTGCCATAGGAAGGACATCATTAAACTGGAAATGATGCAAATATGTTACCAAGCATGGGTTTGAGTTATATATATATATATATATATTCCTTTGTTTGTCCCACACCGGGGAAATTTGCATCGGGGAAGTTATGAAGAGAAGCTGGAACCACTGGAAGAGGTGATGTTAGAGATTTATAAAATCTTAAGGGGCAATAGATAAGGTGAACAGCTACATTCTTCTCCCAGGGTAGGGGAGTTGGTATTTCTGAATAAAGACAGGCCTCTCAGCTGCTTTGGAGATATGAACACCTCAACTTTTAATTTTGTGCTACTAAAGAACCATGCATAAATATTTCTGACACCAATTCCAAGGTTTTACTTCATTAAGGTGGTTATTACGGTTTTATGGGGAATATGTTCCTTATGCAATCGTTACCTCTCTCTATTTTGCACCGATTCATTTTGTCCATTTTGCTTTTCCAACATAGCAACAAAAAAGCCATTTGTCAGTGTGTCGCTCGGCGAAGCCCGGAGACACCTGGGACCTTCAGGGAATGTGTCCAGACCACGACATGGCCACGAGGGCATCAGGTTGGCTAGTCTGCATGGGACAAAAAATATACTGTTTGGAAGGAGATCATATGTCCCAACTTCTGGACAGCATTCAACATTCCCATTATCTTTCACCCAGTACGACATGGTTAGTTCCCAAATTGCTCTTTCAAAGAGGAAATAACTCTGCCCAAGGTTGGTTCCACTGGAAGCCTCCAAGTGAATCAACTAAGTGGTCATTCTTTGTGTGTGAATCACGACAAATTGGCAGGCTGTGAAAGTATGGAAATGATCACAGGCTATTGTGACTGTGTCCATACTAAAATCAGCAAAACACACCGACAGAACTCCTATGGAAAGGGTCCCGACCGGAAACATAATTTGTCCATTTCCCTCAATAGATGCTGCCTGGCTCGCTGAGTTCCCCCCGGCACTTTGTGTGTTTTTTGCACTGAACAGAAGTCAGGATTGAGAATGCCGATGATTTTCTTCCTCCTGTCTTCATGAGTAATAAAAGTCCTAACAACTGCTGAAATCACACTCCAGGAATCTTGAATGGATTACTCTCAGACTGGAAGAATAGATGTAGCCAAGGAACATCGGGAGAATCCAATGAAAATGAGGAGAAACGATCATAGATTGCCATTAAATACAGAACTTCATCTCGCCAGATTAATGCACCAACAGTCAAAGGTCATTTGACAAACTCTTAATCCATTTGATACTTGCCAAAAAAAATTACAGCTGAATTCATCCTGGAATCACGAGGAATTTCAGTTTGGTCTTTGATTTTCCTATTGCTCATGATATTGGAGGGGCCATTCAGCCCATGGCATCTATGCCAGCTATTAGATACCTTGCACTAAACATTATTCCTTTATCATGTATCTATATACTGTAAAGGGCTCAAAGGTAATCATGTATTGTCTTTCTGCTGACTGGATAGCATGCAGCGAAAGCTTTTCACTGTACGTGACAATAAACTAAAGGAGATAAATCCCATTGATCTAATTCCCTCAATGATCTCCCAGTGCAGTGAGCTGTTCTCTCTCTAATGCCCATTAACTCATCACGATTCTCCTGCCACCCACCATCATACATTAGGGGCAACAGGCAATCGTGAAAGAAACAATCCACCAATAACCCTTGGGAAGGGGGGAGAACAATGTAAACTCCACACATACATCACCACTGTCAAGGTCAAACCCAGGCGCCTGGATCTGTGAGACAGCGGCAGTAATCACTAAGTCAACGCTGCAAAAAAGCAAACGTGATTTGGAGTGAACCCGCAGACATTAGCAATGGAGTAAAGCTCGAATGAATTGTACAATCTGCTTCCCCAGCCATACTCTGAGGTACAATATCACCTCAGACTGATATGATCATGTCTGAAATTCATTAAATTCCCATTCAGTTCATGAAATGTGTCAAATGAAATAATCTATGGCAGGAGGTAAAGATCATTGGGGCTCTCCCCTTGATACTACCTGAAATAGTTTCCATATTGCTGCAGTATCTTCTCAACAACATCTTCATTCTCCTCACGGTGGACCGAACAAGTTGAGTATATGACCCGTTCCACACTTGGAAAGCTCAGTGCGTGACTGAGGGCTTTGTGCTGGAAAGCTGCTAACGCCTGCAGGCGCTGTGTGGATGACGAGTCCTCATCATCTGTGAACTGGTTCATGCGGTTTACAATTCCTGATTTGGGAAAAGGACAAGGTAAGCAAACGTCTCTCAGTATGTGTGGGTCAAATCAAATCTCACGGTGGCGCAGCTGTAGAGTGCTGCCTTACAGCGCCAGAGACCCGGGTTCGATCCTGACTACGGTTGCCGTCTGTAGGGAGTTTGTTTGTTACCCCCGTGACCGTGTGGGTTTTCCCCGGGTGCTCCGATTTCCTCCCACATTCCAAAGACGTACAGGTTTGTAGGTTAATTGGCCTCGGTAAAGATTGTAAGTTATCCTTGCAATATAGTGCTAGTACACGGGGTGATCGCTGGTTGGCGTGGACTCAGTGGGCCTGTTTCCACTCTATATCTCTACACTAAACTAAAAAAAAAAAGGTCAGTGCTTGATAGTCAACCAGTGGTGCTCAGTTCCAATAGCATTTTAAGATTTCAATGCTTCTTGATTAATTGCTGATGGGACCAGTCCAGTAGGGAAACATTATTTTTGCCCAATTTCCCCTGTACTCCCCTGACAGTACTCAGAGCATCCATATTGCCACGGGGAATAGAGGTGGTGTGTGGGTGTTCACTGAATTGAGCTGGCTTGGCTGTTACCGCTCTCCTTATTTGAGCACCTTTTAATAAAACTAATGTATTCAGTCACTGCATGGTCTCTTTGCTCCATTCCTGCTTTGTATCCAACTGTCCCTTTCGAAGGTATTTATTCACAAAATGCAGGAGTAACTCAGCAGGTCAGGCAGTGACGTTTCGGGTCGAGACCCTTCGGAAGGGTCTCGACCCGAAACGTCACCCATTCCTTCTCTCCTGAGATGCTGCCTGACCTGCTGAGTTACTCCAGCATTTTGTGAATAAATACCTTTGATTTGTACCAGCATCTGCAGTTATTTTCTTATACCAACTGTCCCTTTCACATTGTCCATTACCGCCAAAAACTACAACAAAAACCCTGTCTAGATTTCACTTTTTTTTTTTTCGGCCTTCAGTTTGAAGTACTGAAATCCACCTAAACTTTTTGGTCTCAAAATTCTGCCAGATGTCAAGAAAAGGTCACTGACCAGAGCCGCTGCAAGAAGGATCCAGTAAAATGTACTTCACACCCTGGTACTTAGGGTCGCTGGCATCCACTAGCAAGAAGTCCTGGTTGGCCATTTCATGGCATGTGACTCCAGCCCGCAACAACAGAGTGCCCATTGTAGCTAAGCGCTTGGTGTCCAGATCAAATGCAAAGAGTTTACTTAAAAAAAAGAACATAAAACAAATTAGAAAGGTGAAAAGGAGCCAGGAAATGGAAATAATAGTAAAATTAACGCTGTCGATTACGTGGGAATAAAGTACTTTTTTTTAAATGGTGATAACGTAAGAAAGAAGGTATTTGGCCATACTAAGCCCACTCCATCAGTCAACAAGACCTTGCTGGCATCTCCAGTTCTATGCTGGCACCTCCTATTAGCCTGAGAGAAGAGATTTATACATACCTCTATTGAAAATTACCAGTCCATTATTTTCTAACTGTTGTCTTGTTCACAACTGCCACACTAGTGAGAATTACGCAACATCTACCCCGTTTCTACAATTTGAATAAGGTAAACCTTCATTCTTCTAAACTCTGAGGAATAAAGATCTAATCTGTCTAGCCTCACTTGACAGAACAACCCTCTCTTTGCATGAATTACCTGGAGAAGCCCCTATAGACATCACCTTTGCTACTCTTTCCTTTCTTAGGTAAGGGGGCCAACACCGTGCATGGTATTCCATGAGTGCTATTATTAAACTCCAACCCCTTTGCAATAACGCCAAAATGACATTTTCCTCCTTAACCACTTATTAGACCCATCTGCTAACTTGTGTAGGAAGGAACTGCAGATGCTGATTTATACCGAAGATAGACACAAAATGCTAAAGTAACTCAGCAGTTCAGGTAGCACCTCTGGAGGAAAGGAATAGGTGACTTTTCGAATCGCAACCTTCTTCAGTCAACAATAGTTGACCTGGAAAAGGAGAGTTAAGTAACGAGGATGTAACTAGTAGAGTGGATAAGGGAGAACCAGTCGATGTGTTATATCTGGACTTTCAGAAGGCCTTCGACAAGGTCCCACATAGGAGATTGGTGTACAAACTTAAAGCACACGGTATTGAGGGTTCAGTGTTGAGGTGGATAGAAAATTGGTTGGCGGACAGGAAGCAAAGAGTAGGAATAAACGGGTCCTTTTCGGAATGGCAGGCAGTGACTAGTGGGGTACCGCAAGGCTCAGTGCTGGGACCCCAGTTATTTACAGTGTATATTAATGATTTGGACGAGGGAATTGAATGCAACATCTCTAAGTTTGCGGATGGCACGAAGCTGGGTGGCAGTGTTAGCTGCAAGGAGGATGCTAGGAGGCTGCAGAGTGACTTGGATAGATAGGCGAGTGGGCAAATGCATGGCAGATGCAATATAATGTGGATAAATGTGAGGTTATCCACTTTGGCGGCAAGAACAGGAAAGCAGAGTATTACCTGAATGGTGACCGATTGGGAGAAGGGGAGATGCAACGTGACCTGGGTGTCATGGTGCACCAGTCATTGAAAGCAAGCATGCAGGTGCAGCAGGCAGTGAAGAAAGCGAATGGTATGTTGGCATTCATAGCAAGAGGATTTGAGTTTAGGAGCAGGGAGGTTCTGCTGCAGTTGTACAGGGCCTTGGTGAGACCGCACCTGGAGTACTGTGTGCAGTTTTGGTCTCCTTACCTGAGGAAAGACGTTCTTGCCTTAGAGGGAGTACAGAGAAGGTTCACCAGATTGATCCCTGGGATGGCGGGACTTACATATGAGGAAAGACTAGATAGACTGGGCTTGTACTCGCTGGAATTTAGAAGACTGAGGGGGGATCTTATAGAAACATATAAAATTCTTAAAGGGTTGGAGAGGCTAGATGCGGGAAGATTGTTCCCGATGTTGGGGGAGTCCAGAACCAGGGGTCACAGCTTAAGGATAAGGGGGAAGTCTTTTAGGACCGAGATGAGAAAACATTTCTTCACACAGAGAGTGGTGAGTCTGTGGAATTCTCTGCCACAGAAGGTAGTTGAGGCCAGTTCATTGGCTATATTTAAGAGGGAGTTAGATGTGGCCCTTTTTGCTAAAGGGATCAGGGGGTATGGAGAGAAGGCAGGTACAGGCTACTGAGCTGAATGATCAGCCATGATCATATTGAATGGCGGTGCAGGCTCGAAGGGCCGAATGGCCTACTCCTGCACCTATTTTCTATGTTTCTATGTTTCTATATGGAAAATGTGCAGCAGAGCCATCTGCCAGTTTCTGGACCATTGTGCAAAAACAGCTTCAGCTACAAGAAGTGACTGGTTGCGTTTGTAAAATTCATCTCTTTCTAGCATCATACGCCTTGTTTTCCAACTTACTTAGCTACTCCCAGGCTTACCCTTTGTTGCAAAGAACAGCAGCAAGATGACTGGTCTTGTTTCCAGGAGCTGCACACGCATCAATTACGTGAGAACCCACTGGAGGGTTCAAGAGATGTGCTGGGAGACAACTGGCCTACGGATAAAAAGGTGGTGAAAAGACATTTATTGGACAAGTGACTGAGATGAGTGATTCAGTCAACATATATAACCCACATTGCAGTAAGTGAATCACTGAGAGCTAGAGCAGGATCAGCTGTGGGAGCAAAGTCATCACATACATTGATCTAGAACAGGCTGTTGGTCCTTCACAAGATCCTAACATTTGCAACACGAGCAATGCCTCAGTAACTCACTTGTTTATGACCCATCCAGAAATAAGACATAAACAAAACATTACAGATGATGGAAATCTAAAACAAAGGAAATACCGGAAAGTTTCAGAAGGTCATCAGGCAACAAGTTAACGTTTCAGGTGACCTTTTATTTGAACTACGCAATAAACCTCTTTAGCCAGAGGGTAGTGAATCTGTGGAATTTATTGCCACAGACGGCTGTGGAAGCCAAGCCGTTGGGTATTTTTGAAGCGGAGATTGGCAGATTCTTGATTCGGTGGGGTGTCAAAGGTTATGGGGAAAAGCAGTAGATTAGGATCGAGAAAGAAAGGTAGATCAACCATGATTGAATGGCAAAGTAGACTTGATGGGCTGAATGGCCTCATTCTGCTCCTATGACTTATGAGTTGAAGGCATTTGCATCATGCACCAGGGTGTGACATATCAGTACTTCCTGCTGCGACAGGAAACTTCCACAGAGTCTCCAGAAATCTATGTAGCCAAATTCAGCAACTTTCTCTCAATATCATAAAATACCATTGATGGTCTGATACCACCAAACCCAAGTTCTTTACATACAAAGTGACCTGCAGCATCTAAATTAGAATGCATCCCATGCATGGATCAGCTCTCAAAATAAACTTTCATTCTGGCATCAATCATGTTTGTGAAATATATAGTGCGAGAATACAACACTACGAAGTTACGAGCTGCCATTTATTTTGTCAAACCCACACTTTCAGACCAAGGATAATAAATCAGAATATGGAGTTTCAAATAATCTCCCGAAGAGACCTTTATAAATAACACGTCCCCAAAATGGTGGAAGTAGAAATGTGGAACCTGTCCTCTTTCTATGCCACTAAAAGGCAAATTAGATATTTTCTGACAAATTGGAATATAAAGGATCTTGATTAAACAATAAATATATGTACTTTAATGATCCATTAGGTGCAGCAGGGGCGATGCATGAGTAGGCTTACCTTATCCTGCAGAATGATATGTCCGGCTGTGTACAAGAAATTTTCATGGAGGTCGATCTTTGGGTGGAAAACTAGTAGTTCAGGGAGATGAGGATCAGAGACAAACTGTTTATAAGCAAGATTCTTCAAATGATCTGCACTGTGGGGAAAATAATTCACATGTAAGGGCACCAGACAAAAACTGGGCAGCCAAAGATCCATAACAATAATTTTCAAAGTTTTGATTTGGAATTGATTATTTAGAGCAAACAGTGAATAAACCCAGGACCCAGTCCAAATAAAGTATGATATATTTGACCAAGTAACTTCACCACTAGACAATAGACAGTCATAGAGTGATACAGTGTGGAAACAGGCCCTTCGGCCCAACTTGCCCACACTGGCCAACATGTCCCAGCTACACCAGTCCCACCTGCCTGCGCTTGGTCCGTATCCCTCCAATCCTGTCCCATCCATGTACCTGTCTAACTGTTTCTTAAACAATGGGATAGTCTCAGCCTCAACAAACTCCTCTGGCAGCTTGTTCCATACACCCACCACCCTTTGTGTGAAAAAGTTACCCCTCAGATTCCAATTAAGTCTTTTCCCTTCACCTTGAACCTATGGATGGTCCTCAATTCCCCTACTCTGGTTAAGAGATTGTGCATCTACCCGATCTATTCCTCTCATGATTTTGTACACCTCCATAAGATCGCCCCTCTTCCTCCTGTGCTCCATCGAATAGAGACCCAGCCTACTCAGCCTAGTCCTGGCAACATCCTCAAAAATCTTTTCATGAACCCTTTCAAGCATGACAATATCTTTCCCACAACATGGTGCCCAGAACTGAACACAATATTGTAAATGTGGCCTCACCAAGGTCTTATACAACTGCAACATGACCTCTCAACTTCTATACTCAATACTCTGACTGATGGAAGGCCAATGTGCGAAAAGCCTTTTTGACTACCTTATCTACCTGCAACTCAACCTTCAAGGAACCTTACACCTGCACTTCTAGATCCCTCTGCTCTACAATACTCCGCAGAGGCCTACCAATTATTGTGCAGGTCCTGCCCTTGTTAGACATCCCAAAATGCAACACCTCACACTTCTCTGTATTAAACTCCATCAACCATTCCTCAGCCCACCTGGCCAATCGATCCACATCCTGCTGCAATCTTTCACAACCATCTTCACCATCTGCACTATCATCAGTTTGCAAATTATTCCAGAAAATCTAGTTAAGGGCCTCATCAAAGACTGGTAAACATAGTTAGGCAATCCAGCAGAAAAAATAGCAGGGACAAGTTAGGAAGCAAATGTCTGAGGAATTGAAAGAGTTCCTGTTATTTCCAGTTCTACACAATTGAATTCTGCACAAGTGGTTGTGATACTAATTTGGTTGGAAGTCAAAGCAATACCAAAGGGATACAGAATTACCTTGACAAATGTTGCAATCATAAGAAATGTAATTCACATCAACATACCGAAACATGGAGGGTGTAACACACTGGAGGAAGGAACATGGGAACCGGGCTTCCTAATAAATGCAGCTGCTCTAGTCAGCAGGGAAACATGCCCTTCGGCACACCGCTTCCATATAATAGAAAATGTCAGCCAGGGACCCAAACCATATTCTCAGGCAAAGTCACATGCACTTTTCCCATTCTGGTGTACTGCATTTGACATTCGCAATGTGGTTTCCTCTACATTGGCCAAGCAATACACAGACTACAAAGCACCTGTGTTCAGTCCACAGGAGTGGTCCTGAGCTTCCGGTTGCCTGCTGCTTTAATTCTCCATCCAATGACAATAACGTACTTTTGACTCTTGAACTCTTGCTCTGACCCATCTGTATGTGGCCCCCTGCACAGTTACAAGAAGGCCCAATGCTTGAGGAACAACACCTCATCTTGCACCTGTCTCTGATTATTGTCATCCAACTGACTGCGAACGCGAAGTCGAACTCGACAGATACATTGTAAGCTTCAGAACTCAACATCAAATAATCCAAGTTGACATAATTCGCTCTTTCTTCGTGTCTGCATCAGAATTGGTCATTTCTGCCAATCATCCATCTGTGATTCTGGCTCCGTTCATTTCCCCTGTTCATTAGTACAGTTTGACCTGCTGGCCACGTCACTCGGCCCTCCTACTAGCAACTCACAACACAGATAAAGAAGCATCATCTGTTTACAACTGTTACATGTAGTCTCACCCCATCAAGGATATTCATTTGTTCTACCCATTCATTGCAACTAGAAACTAATGTTTCCTCGCATTCTCAAGTGGGAGAAAGAGTCTCAGATTTGAAACATGAACTATTCAACAGATACTCTCTGAGTGTTTACAGCATTTTAAATTTTATTTTATATTGTAAATATGAAAAATGGCAAGACTTTCACTAAACTTAACATAAAGTTAACAGAAAGCAGTAAACACCAAAAACAGACCGAACATGAGGCTCTAACACCAAGTTGGTAAAACCCAGGACCCTCATGCGGACTGCAATCCTTCAGCATCCCTATGGTTCAGGAACCACTGTGAACCAACCTTGTCCTGTATAACCTCCTGGAATTATTTTGTGCTTGCTAATGAAGAAAAATATCAAACCTACTCAGTTGCCTTCCCGAGGTAAAGGTAATCCTCACGCTTGAAATAGTCAATGACATCCTCCATGTTGGTTTTCAGCAGATTCACTCGGACATAACGGGGCAGTCGGTAATCTGGGACGAAAGGCAAGATCTAGGATATTATAGCAGCCACTTCTAACAATGCTGAGAAAATGATGCAGTAGAAGCTTTGGGGGATGGAAACAGATTCGGGGGAGGGGGGGGTGAGTCTACAAACTGCAGGTAAAAGAACGAGGTATAATGTGACTAATCCAGCCATCCTAAGGAAGCTTAAAAGCAAAAAATAATCTACAACCACTGGCAACTCACTTTCCCCTTGAATTCACTGCCTTTAAACGGCAACACAGGTGCACTGAGTGTTTAACATAATTGCATTTGTTCTGAATGAGATGATAATAAAATTATCAACATCCGACCAATGAAGTCTCAGATTTGATCCCCAACATTTACTGAGTTAGCCTTCCCCACATTATCGTATTAGAAAGACAGAGATAGAAATAATCAGCCAAGATTCCTAGGTCTAATGCAATTCTCTTCACATTGATTTGTGAATAGTAGGATCATACCCATACTGTGGTTACTGTGAGTACAGTAAGTAGACGGTTCACGTTTTTTGAACTCGGGACATGAAATCAGCATAACATAGATGGCGAAGCACTGTTTCTTGCCTGTCTATCAGAGTCAACATTATAAATACCATGGCACCATTGAAAGACCAGCAGTAGATTCTCTCAATGTCCTGGACAATAATTTTGCCTTTGACCAACACCTCCAAACAAAAAGCTGAATGTTAACCAGTCAGGCCTTGTCTGAGCCCATGTAGATAAAGTGGCTCCAAGTAAAGAATACACTTTATAAAAAATGGCAGTAAAGATCCGAGGGATGATTTGAGAATATGGTCAAGAAGGATAAATGCAATTGTTAAAATATTTTCACCCTCTGTGCCAGAAGGACCCATACCTTTTGCAGCAGAAGTTTTTGATTCAATGAGGTCCTCGTTGCGGCAAACCTTTCTTTTTACCTTCAGTCTGGCAAGTGTTGATTTTAACTGGGAACGATGTTTCATAATCAATGTCTTCCAACCCCCGCCACACTTCAGACCCTTCCCAAAGAGGAGGTCATACACCAGTACCTAATGTTTAAAAAGTCAAATTGAATAGTTTTCAAAGTCAAGTTTCCAAACACAAGCATATTCTTAGAATTTAGATGCATCTCCAATTTTAGCCCATTCTGACAAATCCACACAGCTCACAATCCTTTCCCTTTGGTCACTGAACAACTAACTCAGTTACAGTTCCTTTCAACATCTGCCTGATGTGAACAACGAAACACTGGCTTCCATAAGAACACATTGCATAATACCATAAGAATAAGTTTTATTTATAAATCTAAACCTACATCCAAATCTCTGTCAAATACCTGTGAATATGGAGCTGCCTACAATTTTCTCCAGTAACCCCAGTCATCAAATATATCATTAGCCTGTCTCTATACTCCTGGCCTCACCCCTGTCTGATTTCCTGCTTTCCCTCCACTCTATTCCCAACCTATTCCGTTCTTTCCTTCTATTTCACTGTCTGATCACCTGTATACTATACACTGACCCGCAGTTTATTTCACCAGTCCATAGCATGCAGGCTAAATCATTGTTATATAGCTATGAATTAACATGAACGTATGAAGAAAAATCAGTAAAAACATATTTCGTTTCTCTCCCAGTCCCAGCACAGAAATAATAGGGTGTCACCCATATTTTAAAAAAAATGAATGAACAATCCTGTTTGTTTTTTAAAAAGAAATTATGACACCTGCAGAAGCTGTTTAATTACATGTAAAATTATAGAGGATCTATGGAGAAGATATCCTCAAAGTTCCTATCCACTCACTCGCGTTGATGGTCATACCTTGGCAACGTTTATCTGCAGCTTCTTCTCCTTTTTCAGCAGGTCTGTCATGCTAATAATATCTTCCAGCACAGAAGTGTATCTCAGTGTTTCACACACCAGAGCATAGAGCTGCTTAATATTCTGAAAGACATAAACCATTAACATGGCATTTTCTGTACAATTCACCCCCAATAAATATGTACCTTTTCTCAAGTTTGTTTGGTTAACAATCAGCCAAAGTGTTGCATCCAGCCCAATCTTGCTTTCCTCATTGACACCAGCCACGAATTTCTACTGCAGGAGGGAGGGGGGAGGTAACTGTGGAAATAGGTTTTCTGTATTTCTGAGCAGGATCAGGAATTTAACAATTGTTGGTTTTAGATGAAGATTAATCATCAGAACTGGGCTAAGGTGGGAAATTACAGATCTGTGAGTTTACATATCAGTGGTAGGGAAGTTATTGGAAAATATGTTGAGGGAAAGGCAGGGATTAATCAAAGATAAGTCTTATGGCTAGATGGTTTTGTTACAGAGAAATCTTATCTCTTTTTCATAGAGCTAACAAAATGTACTGATGGTAGCAGTCCATTTGCTGTAGTCTACTATGAACTTCAGTAAAGCTTTTGGCAGGGTCCCACATGGGGGCTTGATCTAGAAGGTTAGAGACTATAAGATCAAAGCGGGCAAACTGGCTTTGTAATTGGGGGCAGAAGGTGGAGAATTGTTTGTATGATTGGAAGCTACTGGTCAGAGATTTACCACATGGATCAGTGCTGACACCCTCACTGTTTTTTACACAAATTATAAAGATGGATATGACTGTAGAAGTTATGATCAGTAAGTTTACAGATGACACGAAAATTGGTAAAAAACCACTGCGGAACTCAGCGGGTCAGGCAGCTTCGTGGGAGGAAATGGTCAGATGACGTTTCTGATCAGGACCCTTCTTCAGACTGGAGAGGTAAATCCATGTTCATGAATATTCCTCGTTTGCCTTTTAAAAGAATTTAAGAAACCTGTACATTCTGCACTGATCTGCTGTCTTTTACAGTAGTCTATAGTGTGCATACCAAATCATTGTTCCATACCCAGAAATGAATGTAAACTTACAAATCACAAAAATCAACAAAAACAGTTACAGTTTCCACAGATGCTGCCAGACCCACTGAGTTCCTCCACCATTTGCTTTGCTGAATATTCCTGCATCTGCAGCCTCTTATGATTGCACAAAAAAACAGTGGTGGGCTCAATCATGAGGACAGTTGTAGGCGGCAGAATAAATTTGACCAGTATGCAAATGATAGCCAGAGTACAGCAGAAATTTAATCCTGATATGTGCAAGCTGCAAAAGAGGTATAACTTTATAAAACATTGGTTTGGCCAAGGCTGGAAATGTATCTACAGTTTGCATTACCGGGCTATAGGATACGATTGCGCTGAACTTGGAAAATAGAACAATATACCACAAAAACATGCCCTTTGGCTCAGGTATTTTATGCCTCAATGCCAATTTAATCTACTGCCCTCCTTCTGCACAGTCTTTCTCTCTCCATCCCCTGGTCTGTTCATGTGTTTATCTGAATGCCTCTTAATCGTTGGTATCATATTTGCTTCCACCACCACACCAACCAAGTATTCCAAGCACCTACCAGTCTCTGTGTAAAAAAACTTGGGAGAGTGAATTAAGGAGATTCACAAGGAAATTGCCTGCTTTGGAGCCTTTCAGTTATGAGACAGTGTTCAGGAGGCCATTCAGAGAATTAATGGAGGTACAAAAATATGAGGGCGGAGACAAAAGTAGATAGTAGGAAATCTTTCCCCATAACACTGTATCCAAAACTAAACTGCAACGGTTTAGGGTAATATTTTTTTTCTTAAATGATAAACTAATGTTGCAGTTTAAATGAAAAAGCAAAAATTTGTAAAAGCAGATAAGGCTAGAAACATTCAGCGGGGCAGCCTACATCTGAGTAAAAGCACTAACTGCTTCTTTCTCCAGGTGCGAGTGCGACACCTGTGGCTTTAAACTAAGTAGTGGGGGGGAGGGGTTAACAAATTGGGAATATGAAGATGAGGTTAAAGGGAATACAGGAGATATTGCAGAAGACTCTCGGAAGAAAGGGAACAGAAGTTCTAGAGGGGAAAAGAGATTAAGGGCAGGGCCATTTGTGACCGATGTGAGAGGGGAGGTAAATACAGAAGTTAAAGTGTTGTACTTAAATGTGCGTAGTATAAAAAATAAAGTGGATGAGCTTGAGGCTCAGTTAGTCATGGGCAAGTATGATGTTGTAGGGATCACTGAGACATGGCTACAATAGGACCAGGGCTGGGAACTGAATATTCAGGGGTACACAATGTATAGAAAAGACAGACAGGTGGGCAGAGGGGGTGGGGTTGCTCTGCTGGTAAGGAATGATATTCATTCCCTTGCAAGGGGTGACATAGAATCAGGAGATGTTGAATCAGTATGGATAGAAATGAGGAATTGTAAGGGTAAAAAGACCCTAATGGGAGTTATCTATAGGCCCCCAAACAGTAGCCTCGACATAGGGTGCAAGTTGAATCAGGAGATAAAATTGGCGTGTCACAAATGTAATGCTACGGTGGTTATGGGAGATTTCAACATGCAGGTAGACTGGGAAAATCAGGTTGGAAATGGACCCCAGGAAAGAGAGTTTGTAGAGTGCCTTCGAGATGGATTCTTAGAACAGCTTGTACTGGAGCCTACCAGGGAGAAGGCAATTCTGGATTTAGTGTTGTGTAATGATCCTGATCTGATAAGGGGACTAGAGGTAAAAGAGCCATTAGGAGGCAGTGATCACAACATGATAAGTTTTACTCTGCAAATGGAAAGGCAGAAGGGAAAATCGGAAGTGTCGGTATTACAGTATAGCAAAGGGGATTACAGAGGCATGAGGCAGGAGCTGGCCAAAATTGACTGGAAGGAGGCCCTAGCAGGGAAGACGGTAGAACAGCAATGGCAGGTATTCCTGGGAATAATGCAGAGGTTGCAGGATCAATTTATCCCAAAGAGGCGGAAAGACTCTAAGGGGAGTAAAAGACACCTGTGGCTGACGAGGGAAGTCAAGGACAGCATAAAAATTAAGGAGAGGAAGTATAACATAGCAAAGAAGAGTGGGAAGACAGAGGATTGGGACTCTTTTAAAGAGCAATAAAAGTTAACTAAAAGGGCAATACGGGGAGAAAAGATGAGGTACGAGGGTAAACTAGCCAATAATATAAAGGAGGATAGCAAAAGTTTTTTTAGGTACGTGAAGAGGAAAAAAATAGTCAAGGCAAATCTGGGTCCCTTGAAGACAGAAGCAGGGGAATTTATTATGGGGAACAAAGAAATGGCAGACGAGTTAAACCGTTACTTTGGATCTGTGTTTACTGAGGAGGATACACACAATCTCCCAAATGTTCTAGGGGCCGGAGAACCTAGGGTGATGGAGGAACTGAAGGAAATCCACATTAGGCAGGAAATGGTTTTGGGTAGACTGATGGGACTGAAGGCTGATAAATCCCCAGGCCTGATGGTCTGCATCCCAGGGTACTTAAGGAGGTGGCTCTAGAAATAGTGGAAGCATTGGAGATCATTTTTCAATGTTCTATAGATTCAGGATCAGTTCCTGTGGATTGGAGGATAGCAAATGTTATCCCATTTTTTAAGAAAGGAGGGAGAGAGAAAACGGGTAATTATAGACCAGTTAGTCTGACATCAGTGGTGGGGAAGATGCTGGAGTCAATTATAAAAGACGAAATTGCTGAGCATTTGGATAGCAGTAACGGGATCATTCCGAGTCAGCATGGATTTATGAAGGGGAAATCATGCTTGACAAATCTACTGGAATTTTTTGAGGATGTAACTAGGAAAATTGACAGGGGAGAGTCAGTGGATGTGGTGTACCTCGACTTTCAGAAAGCCTTCGACAAGGTCCCACATAGGAGATTAGTGGGCAAAATTAGAGCACATGGTATTGGGGGTAGGGTACTGACATGGATAGAAAATTGGTTGACAGACAGAAAGCAAAGAGTGGGGATAAATGGGTCCCTTTCGGAATGGCAGGCAGTGACCAGTGGGGTACCGCAAGGTTCGGTGCTGGGACCCCAGCTATTTACGATATACATTAATGACTTAGATGAAGGGATTAAAAGTACCATTAGCAAATTTGCAGATGATACTAAGCTGGGGGGTAGTGTGAATTGTGAGGAAGATGCAATAAGGCTGCAGGGTGACTTGGACAGGTTGTGTGAGTGGGCGGATACATGGCAGATGCAGTTTAATGTAGATAAGTGTGAGGTTATTCACTTTGGAAGTAAGAATGGAAAGGCAGATTATTATCTGAATGGTGTCAAGTTAGGAAGAGGGGATGTTCAACGAGATCTGGGTGTCCTAGTGCATCAGTCACTGAAAGGAAGCATGCAGGTACAGCAGGCAGTGAAGAAAGCCAAAGGAATGTTGGCCTTCGTAACAAGAGGAGTTGAGTATAGGAGCAAAGAGGTCCTTCTACAGTTGTACCGGGCCCTGGTGAGACCGCACCTGGAGTACTGTGTGCAGTTTTGGTCTCCAAATTTGAGGAAGGATATTCTTGCTATTGAGGGCGTGCAGCGTAGGTTCACTAGGTTGATTCCCGGAATGGCGGGACTGTCGTATGTTGAAAGGCTGGAGCAATTAGGCTTGTATACACTGGAATTTAGAAGGATGAGGGGGGATCTTATTGAAACGTATAAGATAATTAGGGGATTGGACACATTAGAGGCAGGAAACATGTTCCCAATGTTGGGGGAGTCTAGAACAAGGGGCCACAGTTTAAGAATAAGGGGTAGACCATTTAGAACGGAGATGAGGAAGAACTTTTTCAGTCACAGGTTGGTGAAGGTGTGGAATTCTCTGCCTCAGAAGGCAGTGGAGGCCAGTTCGTTGGATGCTTTCAAGAGAGAGCTGGATAGAGCTCTTAAGGATAGCGGAGTGAGGGGGTATGGGGAGAAGGCAGGAACGGGGTACTGATTGAGAGTGATCAGCCATGATCGCATTGAATGGCGGTGCTGGCTCGAAGGGCTGAATGGCCTACTCCTGCACCTATTGTCTATTGTCTATTGATGCTGCCTGCCCTGCTGAATGCTTCCCGCAATTTGCATTCTTTTAAATGTCTGTCTTTCATTCATCAACTGGACAAAGTTATAACTTTGTGAAGGAAGGAACTGCAGATGCTGGTTTATACCGAAGATAGCTACAACATGCTGGAGTAGCTCAGCTGGACGGGCAGCATCTCTGGAGAAAAGGAACGGGCGATGGATCGGGGCTGAAGAAGGGTCTCGACACGAAACCAGAGATGTTGCCTGAGTTACTCCAGCACTTTGCATCTATCTCAAAGTTATAACCTTCCCGGTCTATGGTCCCACTTCACCCGGGCAGGCTCCGTCGGCAACTGCCTCGCTTCCTCCCTTCCCTCACCGCCCCTTCCAGGCCCCGGTCCCCGGCTCCCACCCGCACCTTGTGGCCGCTGTTAAACACCAGGGCTTTGACGGATCCGCGCTTGGCCTCCAGCTGTCCCAGGACGGCGGCCGCCTTCACGTACAGAGCCATGGCCGCTGGCACACGAGGAGCCGAGGTGAGAGGAGCCGAGCCGCCGACTGTCACACGAGGAGCCGAGCGCTCGAGAGGAGCCGAGCGCTCGAGAGGAGCCGAGCGCTCGAGAGGAGCCGAGCGCTCGAGAGGAGCCGAGCGCTCGAGAGGAGCCGAGCGCTCGAGAGGAGCCGAGCGCTCGAGAGGAGCCGAGCGCGAGCCGAACTGCCGGCACACGAGGAGCCGAGCGCTCGAGAGTGGCGCGAGGGAAGCCCCAACCGCTTTACGATAGCGTGGCCGTTGGCGTCGTCGAGACGGAGACGCCGGTCGCGGAGAGACTCAACCCACAGTCTCCGGTCCCCGACCCGGGCAACCACAGCAACTCCCCCGAAGCTCAATGGCGGCAGCATTTGCATTGCGGACGTTGTGATGCAACAGGACATTCGGCCCTTCGAGTCACTTCCGCCACTCAGCACCACCATGGCGGATGGCTCCTGTGTTGCTGCACTCGTCCCCCATATGCCCCACCCACATCTGGCACCTCCTCATCTATCTCCCGCAACCACCAGGCCCCTGTGCTGGAGGATTCCACAGGCTCACCACTCCTCAGCCCTAAATGTCTCACCCTGCATCCTGAGACCATATCCCCCATTTTTTATTCATCCCACGCCAAAACCCTGCTTTACAAAAAAGAAGATTCCGACCCAAAATGTCACCTTCCCATGTTCTCCAGAGATGCTGCCTGACCCGCTGAGTTACTCCAGCACTTTATCTCTTTTTGCAAACCAGCGTCTGCAGTTCCTTGTTCCTCCATTAATCCTACTTTCCTCGACATAGATGTTGCAATGACTCGCTCAGTATCAATAGAATTATCTGTCATTATTTCTCATTTTCAAGGCAATTTAGCTTCTGTCATTTCTAAAATCTATTGACATGATTTGGGCAGCACGATCAAAGTTTGATTTGATGTCCACACTGCTGTGGCGAGGAAGTGATGCAGCCATTCAAGTACTCCCACAACAATGTCAGGGTTGGAGCAAAATTTTGCACCAGATCTAGGGACAATGTGGGAGTACAGCCATCAGCCAGGGTGGAAGATGTAAACACTGCAACATAGCAAGGCCAAATCCCTTACGCCTGCATTTGATCATTGCACATATGCTTTGCAATTGCAAACCAAATCTGCTGTACACTACATATGAATGAATGCCCATTCAGACTTCATTCTATATCATTAATACCGCACACAAACACTGGAGCAACTGCCACAGGGTAGTGTGTATTGATGAATGAAATTAAGTGTCTCTAGCTAATGCTGGAGATTCACTTTGAGTTTTAAAAAAAACAAATTTTAAGTTAATTGGCCAGTGTGTCTGAGTGGCAGATCTAGGAAGAGTTGGTGGGAATGAGGAGAAAATTAAAAAAGGATTAGTTTTAAAGAATGATATGATTGATGTTGACTTGTGGGCCAAAAGACCAGTTTCTGTGCTGTAGAGCTCTATAACTAACTGATGTGGAAAGGTAAACTTGATACAAGTGTAATGTATGCAGTCTGAGATTTTTTAGTATGATTGGCATGATGACATCAGAGTTGTTGAATGCCTAAGATCCAACAAAAAGATACCTGACAGCTGAATGAAAAGAGGTTCTTGCTCCACAGTTCACAACCTTTTTGTTGGTATCTTTATTTGAAGTTAGTGAGGGTTGCTTAGAATTGTACAAATTCAATTGTTTCTGCTTTTCTTTCAGCATAATGCAATTGCAGATTGATTTTTTTTTTGCAGTGAACTACAATGTCAGTCATCACTGAGTCATTTCTAAAATTTGCTCAGGTACCTCCTGGCTCCATTCACCCTTGTGACCTGAATGCAATTACTTCATCAGGGCCACATAAGATGAAGTCATCTGCGCATTAGTCCATTTGAAGCATTACAAGGAAATTGGACCATGTTGCCCTGGGGATGCTTGTCATCAGGCAATCTTGGGGCAGCATGGTCTCACTTAGTCTCTTCCCTGATTCCCCACACCTAGTGCCTGTCTCTCCAAACCATATCTCGACCTCCTCATCCTCTTTAACACAGTGCTGGTCTTTCTGCCCTAATTTTACCCTCCTCCACCACTTTGTGCAAATCTCTCCCCCTGTCCACAACAAATGTTGATCTCTTTCTTCTCGCATCCCAATTTCTTCAGCAGCCAATCCCTCCCTCTGATCCCACCAACAAGGGCCGGTCTTTTCTAACTGTTCAATCTTAACACCAACTTCTCTTCTCTGCAACCCACTCACCCTTGACAATTCTAAAACAAATTCTAATTTGGTTGCTTCCCGCTCCATCCCCTTCAGAACACTGGTCCCAATCTGGCATTCCACCAGAGAACAAGCCCGTCAGGTTCCTTTGGACATCCGATTGCAGCCTGGGAAGGGAATACCAAACAACACAACTGCATTTTAAGTTAAGGATAAATCACTGAAATAGTGGTGGTGATCCTCTCCTGTGCCTTTCCAGATCACACATTTAGGATGATCTAGGATTACTTGGCAGTTAGCCTTTACATATTGGGTAAGGGGTAGGTGTTGTCTGAGGGACAAGTGATGGCAAGGTGAATTTCATGCTTTTCTTCAAATAGTGCCCTGCGTTCTTTTTGATTGAATTGAAAGATACAGCATGGAAATAGGCTCTTCATCCTGCCGAATCCACGCCGAAAATTGATCATCCATCTACACTGTTCTAACTTATCCCACTTACGCATCCACTTTCTACATGCTAGGGGCATTTCAGAGGCTAATAAACCTACAAAAGCGCACATCTTTGGGATGTTAGAGGAAACCGGAACACCCAGAGGAAACCCATGTCACAAGAAGAACGTGGAAACTCCACACAGACAGCACCTGAGATGAAGGTCAAACCCAGAACTCTGGCACTATGAGACAGTAGCTCTATCAGCTGTGCCATGACAGCACCCTTTTTTTTAATCCTGCCTTGAGAGTGGAGGTTGATAGGTCATCTAAAAACTTCAATACAATCACCAGTGCCGTAGTAATGCGCTGTAGCCAGTTTACACAATTGTACTGAGGCTTTTGGATTGGGCTTGGCAGAGCACAAAAGGTCTGAGCAAAACTTAATGACTATAACAATAGAACCTAATGGTTGGTGGTACTGATAAATAAAGTTTGTATGTAATGCTTTGTCCCTTCATAAGAAAACTTCAAATCTAGATGGTATCCAAAGCAGTCCTGAAATTAACAATAATCAGAGTAGCCACAGTAACTGTATTGAAGAGAGAGAATAGAAGGGAAAAATACCAAGTCTGATAAAAGTTTGACATTTCAAAGGCAATGAAATGACACATACTAACCTAATTCTAAAATCTATTGTTAATAAAATGTCATCTCCGGCTCTTAAAAAAAACAAGATCATATGATTACAGTGCTCAACGGTACCTCCCTCCACCCTGCTGAAATTGCTCAACACAAAGATAAGAACCTGAGCCTGGGAGAGGTGGAGAAATTACATTAGAAGTCCAAAACATGGCAGCAAAGCAGAATTTCCAGTGCTTGGAGGACCAGCTTCTGTGCCCTGTTTGTCTGGAGGTCTTCAAGCAGCCTTTGATGCTCCAGTGTGGTCATAGTTATTGCAAGAACTGTGTCCTATCTCTGTCTGGAAACCTGGACAATTATTTTACTTGCCCTGTGTGTCGGAAGATGGTGGACTGCAGCAGCTCTTCTCCTAATGTATCACTAGCTCGTGTTATTGACACCTTGACAGTGATAAGTGGGTCCAGTGGCAATCAAGAAAACTGCAGGGATCACCACAACCCCTTGAGCCTCTACTGTGAGAAAGACCATCAGATAATCTGTGGGCTCTGCGGAATTATTGGACAACACAAGCAACATAAATTAACCCCTCTCTCCAGTGTGTATGAGAGGATGAAGGTAATGATTAGTGCTTTTGCCTTCTGTATATTGACTGTGACTAACAGCAGATTAAGCAAGCCCTCTTTGTTGCCATTTGGGGGGGGGGGGGGAGAGAATGTGCAAAATACAAGTTGTAAACCCCATTGAAATGAGTCTATCTGCAACGCAAAAGTGCTGAAACTGCTCCTCAAAAAAATCAACCCCATGGAAGGTAAATTTTGGTATCAGTTTTAGGGTAAAAGTGTAAAGGACTGAAAATGTAAAGATACATTTTCACTGGAGTAAAGAAGTCAAATACACAGAATTTGAAAACTGAAGTATAAATGTGAGAGAGGGTGGAATATAATTAAAGGGGGAAGAGGCGGGGGAATGTTTACTCACAGCCAAAGGAGAAAACTTGGAGGAAAAGAGAATTCAGCATTGTGTGGTCCTTCATTTGCTGAGCCTGGTCTCGGCCAATGAACTTGCAAATTCTATACTATTTTAACTGACTTATTTGCCACTGGGCACTGAAAATATACAAAGCTAGCAATAGCTTGAGATGAGGAATTTGTTGCAGGGCATTAAGTGAAAAGCAGCAAGGATTAATATCTTTGAATGTTTTTCTGAGCAACGTACCTATGTAAGTGTGTTTTAAATGGGATCAAAATAGACCAAAGTGATCCAGTGTGTTGTTAAACATGAGGTATGTTAATGTAAAAATAAGTCACTATTAAAGTTAGTAGAAAGTGGTACCGCAGTTAGACGCTGCTGCACCATTCCAATAACCTGGGTTCAATCCAGATACCCAGTGCTGTCTATGTGGTGTTTGCATGTTTTCCCTGCAACTACATGGGTTTTGTTTCCCTTCCACATTCCAAAAAAGGTGCTTCAAGTTTACGTGACTATTTTAAATTGCCTCTTGATTTAGGTGGGTGGCAGGAGAATTGAGGATTAGCTAATGTGTATGTGAGAAGAGAGTGGGTTGTAGAGAAATAAGTAGGAGAATGGGATTGCTGGCAATGCTTTGAAACCCAAATGGCCTAAAAAAATAAGAAGGCATAAAAAATATCTATTTATTCACAAAATGCTGGAGTAGGGTCTCGACCCGAAACGTCACCCATTCCTTCTCTCCCGAGATGCTGCCTGACCTGCTGAGTTACTCCAGCATTTTGTGAATAAATCGATTTGTACCAGCATCTGCAGTTATTTTCTTATAAAAAATATCTAATTATTTGTGGAAATAGCACTGCAATAAAATTAGATTTTTGCAAGATTGAGAAAGAATACAATAAAGTACAGATCTTAAACAATGAAATTTTTTTAAAAACAGTCTTGAAGAAGGGACTCGACCCGAAACATCACCCATTCCTTCTCTCCAGAGATGTTGCCTGTCCCTCTGAGTTACTCCAGCTTTTTGTATCCATCTTCAGTTTAAACCAGCATCTGCAGGTCCTTCCTACACATGAAGCAATTCGAAGGTAATCTGCATATGGAATTAGATAGCAATTGTCTGTTGGACTAGACTGCAATGATAAAAGCCTATGTGTAGAATGAGGTGACTGCAATGAAGTCAGCCTGTCCATCAGGTTGGATAACACAGATCAACTGTATTACATTTCAAATTAGATTATTTCTTTTTAATAACTAGTAAATAATGATAAGTAGAGTTGAGACTCACTATAAGCCTCTAACGCTACAACATCTCTAAGATCTCATGCATTTCCATAGGAAAAATATGGAGAGTCAAAATGGAGAGCTGATACAATTTTAAAGATACCACAGGAACAGAGATATTGCGATGAATGTACATAAATCCTTGACCACAGCAGGGAATTTTGACAAGGCTGTTGAAAGAGCAGTTGATTCTTTAACTGATACATTGAAGTTCTGTAAATCTTTACAAATCATGTGTTAGACCTCAGGTGGGATATGTTCAAATCTGTGAACCACAAATACATAGGATATGAAGGCTTTATGTTCTTTATTGGACTGGTAAATGGGAAAAGGAATTCAATATTATTTAGCAAATAAGATTACAGGGAGATTTAATAGCAATGTTTGAAATCATGAAGGGGTTTGATAAGATAAGTGAATGGTTGGTAAACAGAGGAAATATTTATGTACTAGGTACACAATAAAGAAATATATAGAGGCACAAGAAATTGCAAATGCTGGAATCTGGAGTTTAAAAAAAAGAGAGGTGCTGGAGAAATTCAGTGAGTCAAGCAGATCCGTGGAAGGAAATGGACAGACAAAGGTTTAGGTGGAGGCCTTTTACCTTGAGTGAAAGAGTAGTGGGGAGAAAGTCAGTGGGATAAGGATCGAGATGGCAACGGAGCCTGGGAAACGATAAATGAGGACATCAAAAGGCAACAAATTCTAGAATCAGATAAGAAAGGAAGGCAGTGAATGGTACCAATTATAGGTGGGATGGTGGCATATGGGAACAGGGAGGGGAGGAGTATGGGGGAGAGGGGGGGAAATGGGTGATGGGCAGATGGGATAAGTAGGGAGGAAGGAAAAGGCAGGGTGAAAATGGGCTGGAGATATTGTAGGAAGAAGTGATGTGTGAAAGAACCATGGTAGACAGGAGCAGAGAGAAAGAGGCAGGGGATGTGGGTCATCTAGAATTGGAGAATTCAGTGCTCATTCCATTTGGGTTGTAGTCCAGGTTTTGTAAAAATAATAATAAATATGTGCTTTTTTATAACATGAACTTGTGGATGAAGAATCAATAATCAATCATTTTATAAGAACAAGCACAGGCACATAGGGTTATGGCTTTCTTCTATGGTGCAGCATATTCTGATTCTGATATGACTATTTGATTAGGAATAAGACTGATAGATGTAGAGGAGACTTTATCCAGAAAAAAAGCATCACAGTTCTTTCTATGTGCTGCAAGCATGGCCAGTATTATTTGTAGAATCCAATGAGTTAACTGTGAAGATAGAATGAATTGCTCACCTTAAGGAGAAATAGGTGAAAATAATGGGGATGAATCAGACTGCACATTATAGGTAGAAGGGATAAAATGAATGGAGCAATACATGGTTGATTTCATGATTTTATGACCAAAACTACGCGGAATGAATATGTAAGTTAGAGAACCTAGCCCTAAAATCAAAGGGAGAAAAGTTGAAGACTTTTTTTTAAATTGTCATTGAAAAGCATCATTATTTCACTGGCATTGAATAGATATATAATCAGCACAGTAAACACTAATGTGTGGAGCATTGTATCTGCTAAGAGTCAGTATTAACTATTAATATGAATAGAAGGGTTCTTTGCTTCTCATCCTACTTGTCTGGTCAATAGACAATAGACAATAGACAATAGGTGCAGGAGTAGGCCATTCAGCCCTTCGAGCCAGCACCGCCATTCAATGCGATCATGGCTGATCACTATCAATCAGTACCCCGTTCCTGCCTTCTCCCCATACCCCCTCACTCCGCTATCCTTAAGAGCTCTATCCAGCTCTCTCTTGAAAGCATCCAACGAACTGGCCTCCACTGCCTTCTGAGGCAGAGAATTCCACACCTTCACCACCCTCTGACTGAAAAAGTTCTTCCTCATCTCCGTTCTAAATGGCCTACCCCTTATTCTCAAACTGTGGCCCCTTGTTCTGGACTCCCCCAACATTGGGAACATGTTATCTGCCTCTAATGTGTCCAATCCCCTAATTATCTTATATGTTTCAATAAGATCCCCCCTCATCCTTCTAAATTCCAGTGTATACAAGCCCAATCGCTCCAGCCTTTCAACATACGACAGTCCCGCCATTCCGGGAATTAATCTAGTGAACCTACGCTGCACGCCCTCCATAGCAAGAATATCCTTCCTCAAATTTGGAGACCAAAACTGCACACAGTACTCCAGGTGCGGTCTCACCAGGGCCCGGTACAACTGTAGAAGGACCTCTTTGCTCCTATACTCAACTCCTCTTGTTACGAAGGCCAACATTCCATTGGCTTTCTTCACTGCCTGCTGAACCTGCATGCTTCCTTTCATTGACTGATGCACTAGGACACCCAGATCTCGTTGAACTCCCCCTCCTCCTAACTTGACACCATTCAGATAATAATCTGCCTTTCTATTCTTACTTCCAAAGTGAATAACCTCACACTTATCTACATTAAACTGCATCTGCCATGTATCCGCCCACTCACACAACCTGTCCAGGTCACCCTGCAGCCTTATTGCATCTTCCTCACAACTTAGTATCATCTGCAAATTTGCTAATGGTACTTTTAATCCCTTCGTCTAAGTCATTAATGTATATACAGTCATTGGTGTTCCTATGAATCCGTTAAACCAGCAAACATGAAAGACATTCTCCCATAATTGCTTTTTTAGCATCTTTGATGTTCTTAAACACAAAACTTCAGCTTCCAATATTTCTTGTGGGTGGGATAACTAGAATCAGTGGTCAAAATAAGATCTCAAAATAATCCATTCAGGACAAAAATGGGAAGAAATTTCCCAACCCAGGGAGAGATCTTTGGAATTCTCTACCTGAGAGTGCTATGAAAGCTTACTCATTGAGTAAGAGTAGAGGAGATTAATAACTTTTAAAATATCAATGAATATGAGGTTAGTGCAGTAAAATGGCACTAATATAAAAACTTTTTGAAACCGGCACAAAAATTACTTGCTCTTCCATTTATGAGTATTGGTTTATTAGTGCCAAGATACAGTGAAAAAATTGTTTTGCATGCCACCAAACCATACACGATTACAACAGGAGTGCAAAAAATGAAAGGAAACTGAGTGCAGCATACAGCTACAGCTGCAGAGAAAGTGCAGGTTAAAAAAGTGCAAGGGCCCCAACAAAGTAGGTTGGGAGATTGGGAATATATCCAGAGATCCATTCAAGAGTCTGATTACAGTAGGTAGGAAGCTGTTCTTGAACCTGGTGGTACCTACATTCAAGCGTTGCCATTTTCTGGCTGACAGGAGAGGAAAAAAGAAAGAATGACTGGATGCAAGCCGTACTTAATTGTGTTGCCAGTGTGAAGTGTAGATGAAGGGGAGGCTGGTTTGTGTGCATCCGCAACCGTCTGCAATTTCTTGCAGTCTTGAGTAGAGCAGTTGGCAAACCTACTTGTGATGCATCATAATAGTGCATCTGAAGGAATTATTAAGAGTGGTTAGAGACATGTGAATTACACTTCTAAGTCAATGACTTGCTCCTTTGTTTAGCTAACATTAAGGGAGAGGTTGTCTTGACACCATGTTACTAAGTTCTCTATCTGATGAATAGAATAGAATTAACTGTGATATAACGTTTTGCATACAGTTATAGTAGAACCTCTTTGTTGTATATCCTACTTATCATTAAGATAGGATAGCATCCATGTGCTTTATTAACTGTCTTATTAACCAAGGGCCTTTTTTCCTGCTGCTCCACTCAATATCCTCCAATATATTGTATGTCCTTTGCCATGTTGCACTTTCCCAAATGCAGTACCTCAGGTTTTCTCAATTAATTTCCTATACCCACATTCCTGCTCATATCTTCATTCAGTTGAAAGCTTTCCTCCCGTTTTTAGTTTTAGTATCATCTGCAAAAAGCTGAAATAACTTAGTACTAACCCTATGGACCTCCACTAGCAATGTCTTTCCAGTCACAAGATCTTCAGACAGCCATTACCCTTTGATTCCTGTCACTGAACCAGTTTTGGATCCATCTTGTCACTCTATGTTAATCTACCATTTGGAAGCTTGTCAAAAGCTTTGCTAAAATCAATGGAGACTACATCAGTGCACTGCTTTCATTCACTCGCCTTGTTGTCTCTTCCTGCAACCATTAGTTGTCAAATTGATTACAGTTAAATCACAAGTGAGCACAATGAAGGAAGGAGCTCTCTCATCTATTTGCGAAATACTGTTTAATCTAAATCTTTCGCTTGGGCAACACGTGTCCTGAGAAGAAATCTTAGCCTTTTTGTCGTCGTCGTTTTCACACCTTATCCTTCCATATCTCCAGACTCCCTCTCCCCTGAGTCTCAGTCTAAAGAAGGGTCTCAACTCAAAACGTCACCTATCTATCCAGAGATGCTGCCTGTCCCGCTGAGTTACTCCAGCCTTTTGCTGTTGTTTTTCTTCACAGGAACAACTTGCTTTGCTCATAACAGGAGCTCAGATGCAAAAGAACAACACGGAGAGGAACATAAACAGATTAAGACACAACAGAACTCGTATTATTGTGAGTCTAATAACTCTTGGGATGGTGTATAATGTTTGGTGCGTGCTTTCTTTTTGAAAAGAGCATTGGTAAAAAATGTAATGATTGTTTATAAGAAATTAATCAATTTTCTTGGCAGACTCAATTCCCACCACACAGCATGTTCTGAAATGCATTCTTCCAAAACGGTATTGATGGAAACAGTTATCTCAGTATACTACACAGACTTATGACAGGTTTACAAAATTCTGAGAGGCACAGATAATGGAGAGATAACAACCCTTATCAGTGATGTATATAAAAATGGGTATAGATTCATATTAAGGGATAGGTGATTTAGAAGGCATTTGAAGAAGATTTTTATTGGAGGAAGATTTTTTTCACCCGGATGTGGTTGAAATCTGAAACCTACTACATGGAGCTTTGATGGATGCAAGAACTCTCAGAATATTTAAGAAAGATTTAGATGTCATGCTGTAGAAAGCAATGAGTTATGTGTTGGGAAATTGGATCAGTACTTAATGACCAGCACAGACAGATGGGATGAAGGATCTGTTTCCATGCTGTTAGACACAGTTGTTCTATGATCACAAAGGCATTGTGAAAGGAAGATGCATACCATATTGTTTGCCAACTTACTTGCGTTCTACATAATTTGCCGCTGTTCTTCAGAAAATACCACGTTTAGGGCTATATTATTCAGGATAAATCTACCATAATGACAATGTGCAAAAATAATAAAACAGAATAACAAAACAAATACTTAACCTATTTTATATTATGTAAAAATGTCCTGACATTAACAGAATGTCCAAAATATTAGGAAATATTTCCAAAATCATCTGAGTTGCATGTCCGTTTCATGAGCGTTATTATGAGCGTTTCAATGGTTCAGAGAAGCCCGTCCCTCCATCGCAATGTGGAAGCCCATGGTTGAAATGGTGGAACCCGGAAATACTAAAAAATGAAATAATTTCCATGTTTCATAAGAGTTCTTTCCACCAGTGTTATTAACAAGTTTTGCCATTCACTTTGGATGGTGTGAGATTCAGCTAGCAGGTCCAATTAAGTTACTATTCACTATTGATAACACTCAAAATAAGTACATATGTCTCACGACCATCTTTGGTGATGATAATGTTGATATCTTTCCAAACATCCAAGATTTCACAGCAAATGAACTCCAGATACAAATTGCAGGACAGCGCAAGGTCTTGCTTTCAGGACTGCCCTGATAAACACGCATTTTTTCTTTGCTCTTATTACGTTCCTTGACACAGTCTAGTTTGCAAATCCACATAGAAAATACTACTGACCTACACAATACTAGTATAATTCATATCACTCACTTCCCCATTACTCCACATTATGGGTGGAAAGTATTCCTTTTAGGAAATTAAAAACACAGTATGTATTCACAGTGCATGTTATCAATATGTTATCAACAATACTATGATCATGTCCTCCAATTTCTCTCACCTTATTCCTTCCATGTCTTTGTTTTGCTTGCTAAACTTGTTACTCCATATTCTCCCTATTAAAACTGTTTCCTCTTTTGCTTTGATTATTTCATCCATTTTCCCCACAAGAAAGTCTTTTCTCTCTTGCTTGTGTTCCACCAGAATGAATCTGATGTCTGCAAATTGGTGATTCAGAAAGAATTCCAGGAACTCAGAGGTTTTGTTGATGAGGAAGAGGCCAACTTCATTCAGTCCATACAGTTAAAGTGTACCACTACTGTTGAAACAATTGATGAACAATTGGAAGAAATGTCCAAAACACTGAAACAGCTGAAGGAAGTTGAGGCTTCATTGAAAAAATTGGGCAATGAAAATCATTTAGATTTCATAAGGGTAAGTATACAGTAATTACTTTTCCCCAATCAAGCTGGATTTGGATAGAATTTTAAGAATGATCATGTAGTATATAGAAAAGTGTGTTAATATATGTCTCGCAAATAAATCAGTAATTAGAAAGGAAGATAGAAAGATATGAAATGTAGAACAATGATATATATAAAGGATCAAATTGGGTAATCCATCAATTCTAATTCTCTCCCTGACTATTAATCAATGTTGCAGTTTATCCAGTTCTTGCTTTGCTCAGTATTAGAACACACATTTTGAATGAATGACAAATACATTTTATACGTAAACAGCACACATTTTTTACACATAATAAATGCTTTTTACACATTTAAATAAGTACCTTTTATCTTGATGGACTCAATTTTTGTTTTCTCAATGCTGATTTAATCAGATGTTAATGATTGAGGAGAAATCCCAGCAATTCAGAAGCTTGATGAAGAGTTAAATTCATGGAGATCATACTATTCGAGTGCACCATTGCCATTTCTACATTGGCAGTGGTTTATTGGAATGCAAAATCATTTAGGTGCACAATAATATCACCAAAATATTGACTGCATCTAAATAAAATCAAAGGCAGCATAAGAAAATGGTAATCAACAACTAATACCAAACCATGCAATTTATCAAATAACTGCAAGTGACATAGTACTAATGAATCAAGTATAAAGGCCATCAAAGGATGTGAGTTGCACAAATGTCACTGCACAGTTGATGTGATAGTAAGTCCAACAATCAGGTTCAATCCCTGATCTTTGCTGATTTAGCTGAGTGCAACATGTGTTGACATTACTCTTCAAGAAAGTTTATGTCTGCAAGTCAACAACCTCTTCCTCAATGTCAGCAAGACAAAGGAGATTGTGATTGACTTCAGGAAGCGAACCAGTACACACACCCCAGTAGACATTGATGGTGCCAAAGTAGAGATGGTCGAAAGCTTCAAGTTCTTAGGAATAAATATCACCAAGTAAATATTTGTCCTTGACCAGCCACATTGAAGCAATGGCCAAGAAAGCACACCAACACCTCTACTGTTTAGAAGACTTAGGTAGTTCGGCATGTACCCAACAACCCTCACCACCTTTTACAGATGCACCGTAGAAAGCATTTTATCAGGTTGCATTACAGCAAGGATTGGGAACAGCTCCATCCAAGACCGCTAGAAATTGCAAATTGTCGTGGACGCAGCCCGGACCATCACGCAAACCAACTTCCCTTCCATGGACTCCATCTACACTTCATGCTGCCTCAGCAAAGCCACCAGCATAATCAAAAGTCTTATCCCGGTCACTCCCTCTTCTCCCCTATCCCATCAGGCAATTTATGGTACAGAAGTTTGAAATCGCATACCTCCAGCTCAGGAACAGTTTCTTCCCAGCTGTTACCAGGCAACTGAACCGTCCTCTCTCCAGCCGGAGAGCAGTCCTGGCCCATCTATCTCATTGAAGATCTTTGAACTATTTTTAATGGACTTTATCAGACTTTATTTTGCACTAAATGTTACACCCTTTATCCTGAATCTCTATACTGTGGACAGCTTGATTGTAATCATGTATAGCCTTTTCAGTGACTGGATGCAACAAAAAGCTTTACATCGTAACTCGATACCTGTGACAATAATAAACTAAGTTAAACTAAACTAAACACAACACACAAGTTCTGCAAAACCTGGTTGAATAAGTTCTTGGCCAATGAGCTCACTTGTGCCTCCTCCCACGTGACACTTATGATTGCACATGGTGAACTATGCTTCATCTCTATATCCAACAAAGGAGATAATGAGAAGGAACAAATACTCCGTTGGAAGTAAGTTTTCATTGCAGAAAGCTTTTGAAGATGCGAGGAAGGCTTAGTGTTAAATAGACAATAGACAATTGGTGCAGGAGTAGGCCATTCGGCCTTCAAGCCAGCACCGCCATTCAACGTGATCATGGCTGATCATTCACAATCAGTACCCCGTTCCTGCCTTCTCCCCATTCCCCCTGACACCCCATACCCCCTGACTCCACTAAATAGGAAGAATATTTAGAGTAAACAGTGAGACTTACGGAAGAAGGGTGAGTAAAAGCTGTTTGTTTCCAATAGTAAACGAGAACAATCATTTTTCACACTAGTGAGGTTGAAAATCACACCAGGAACAAATTTTAAATGTGCATTATTATTGAAATTAATTGGGGTAGAGGCTTATGATATCCCTGAATGGCAACAGTGTCTGTGGAGTTCCAAAGTTTGTGTCAACCATCCCATTACTTCTACAAAGTCCATTGTACATCAGAGAATGTGCTATTCGTAAGATTTGCTAAAGGTCAGTCTCCTGGAATTTAGTGTGGAAGAAATTAATTGAGAGGGAAATTAAAGGGAAATGAAAAACGGAGACTTCGCAGGTTTGCTTCAAGAGACTTTATTGCATGATATCATGGAGAGATGGCGGCAGTTAACTGCTCACCAGTTCTCTGACTTCACAGCAGAATTAGCCGACAGTTATACTGTGCAGTAAACAATTTTTTTTTTTTTTTAGATACAACTAAACAAAAATGTACTATCTACTACATGGGTACCAATTATTTCATTAGTCATAACATACTTTTTGTTTATGTCAATCTTATTCAACAACAGATGGTTAATACAAGTCAAACACAATGCAAGGGCATCTTGACATTATTCTATCTCACCTTTTAGGCGGCCTGTGCCACCATCCCCTCTCCGAGCCAATCATAAACCCCTATTTACTGCAATGTTTCTACACTACTAGCGGTAGGGGGCGCGGGTGGTCTTTTGTAACACACTGCTGATAGAAACAAACTTCCTTATCTCCGTGTACTATTTCATGTTTCCATTTACCATCCAACTTTCAACACATTCCTGGACAAGAGGTCATACATCTAATCTTATTTTGCCGATTCCCACGAACCTCTTCAACACCTGGTCAACGAGAGATGTCAATTGTCACATCGAAACACCCTTCGTTACCTTGTCAATTCCAATCAAAATTAAGTAAGAAAGGATATTAATATTTTCTTCCACTTAGCTTTAACTTTCCAACTTTAACTCAATAATGGGTTAAAGGATCTATGAATCAACCTACAGGCCTATCTAATTTCCATAAAATACAGAAAGATATATATGCTAGTGTATATAATGAACAGAAACAAGTTACTAATTCAGGATCAACAAGAAGCAATTTCTAGGGACACAAGAGTCTGTAGATGCAGGAATTCTAAGCAAAACATAAACTGCTGGAGGAGCTCGGCATGTTAGCCTGCGTCTGTGGAAGAAAAATTCACTACAGATGCTGCCTGACCTACTGAGATCCACCAGCAATGTTTTTTGCTCCAGAATCAGTTCCAATCCATGTTCAGTACTTGGTACATTGGGAGCAGAATGTTGAGATGAGATTTCACCGATATAACCTGAGAAGCAGTGGCTCTAAACATTGAAGTATTGACATCCCACTGTGAAACGATGGTACACATTTAATCTCACACAAGATTAGCTTTACTATTGCAACCCTATTACCACAGGAAACTTGTGAGATATGCTCAACACCTCCTCACCTGAGAGATGGAATCAAATGATTGTGGGGGGTAGTGGTCGGCTGGAACTAGTTGGCAATAACTGGTGGCAGGCCATCCATCTGGATTTGAGGGAAGCAAGACCTGTGAATGCGGAAATATGATGAATTTAAAAATCATAGAAAAGTAACGGCTAATGTTTCCATTTCTAATTTATTTCTTAAAATTTAATTTTTATTTTCTCAACATTTTTCAGGAGTACAGTTCGATCGCCTCAATGTAAGTGCAATTTCCAATTTCTCTGTTGCTTCATTCACTGCTAATGAAACAAGATTAATAATGCTCTTGATTGTATTTTTTCTGGACTCTTATTGATTTCCTCCAATTTGTTAAGTCTCTTGATGGCTCAAAAAACTGGCACTGAGGATCTCCTGAGCCATATAAACCAGGAGTGATTCCTACCCCAGAGTGATCAGAGATTTCAGAAACCTCCAAAATAAAAAAATGAATAAATATCCTTCCTTTTTAATATCGTCCCTCAGCAAAGGATTGACTGCTGGGTGAGGACAGGATGGAGTTGCCTGTGCTGACCCCCACATCCAAACATTTCAAAGATACTAAAGAGTGCTCTGTGACACTGCAATTCTTTAGGCACACTATCAAATAAACTAACTTTCCTCTATATTAAGGGTTGCAGTTGTTCTTTTGCTGAGGATATGGGTGTGGGATTTTGAGCACCAGCTGCTGTTTAGCCCCGAAATATCAACAGCTTCATTTACCGGCAAATTGGGAAGAAAAGGAGCATGTAAATTGGAGAGGAAGCAATGGAAGTGGGTAAGGGAAGGAGACCACTGTAGTAAGAAAGTATTTTATTTAAATGCAGCACCACTCAGTCTCTGATCATTCAAACCAGTGGTACTGAGATGCTTCAGGCACATTATGATAGGGATTTCTTAACTGAAATTGAAGATGGTTAGTAATCCTTGAGAACTGCCTGTGTACTGCATCATTGCAGGTCTTTGCTTTGACTCTAAGTGGACTGTACTCGGCCATAACAATACCACCGACCCTGCAGTATCCAAACTTGCAGATAGCTACATAAAGCTTAAATCTCTTAGGGTTTGGGGAATTTATTAATTACCTGGTTATCAACATGCAAATCCCATTTTGCAAATCCCTCACTTAAAAGATACGTATGCTGGGAGTAGGCCTATTAACACAATGTGCTTGATTAAGTTAGCTGGTTCTCCCACCACCAACCACCACGTCCCATCTGATTCTCATTAATCAGTTCTTAAGGATTCCAAATTCTTTCGATGAAACAGTTGATATCAAATAAAATAAATATATCATTATTTTCAATGTACAATTCCTTTATTAATAGTGGTTTCTCAGTTTCTGGAAAGAACACAAGTGCTGGAGTAACTCAGAGGGTCAGGCAGGATCTCTGGGGAACATGGATAGGTAACATTTCGGTCGGGAACCTTCTTCAGACTCTTCAAAAGGATCCCAACCGAAAACATTGCCTGTCCATGTTCTCCAGAGATGCTGTCTGACTCGCTGAATTATTCCAGCATTTTGTGTACTTTTGTGTAAACCAGCATCTGCATTTCCTTGCTTCTACATTCTCAGTTTAGTAGACTAGGTTAAACTTACTTCATCCCAATGTCCTAACATATTGTTTTCTTCAGTTATTATGTTTGAAATTGGTACTTCATGGAGCTGAGCAAACATTGATAAGAGAAAATACTAAGATCAGGTGCCAGTTTAAGAGAGGTGACCGCTAGATAGGGGAAAGCACCAAAGTAGGTTTCAAGATTGGGAAACTTGTTTACTTTTGCACAAAAGACAGGAATGTGGGTGTTGGATTCTATTCTGGCAAGCCCCTTTATATAGGGTATGATTCCAGTGTGCAAACTACAAATGATTCTTATCACAGTCACAATGCTTACAGATTACATTACCTAATGCAGAAATACAGTAGGTGTTAGTAATACACTTAACCTAAGTCAAGAACAATTGTTTTGTCACACAAATAAGTTTACACCAGCCAATAGATGATTGTAGTATTTACACAAGAAAAGGCAGTTAATGTTCCCACAGTAGTGACATTGCACATGACTTCATGGACTATTTTCACTTCCAAATAAAATAATATCTAAAATACATGCATGAAACTGAGGCCTTTTACATTTGCAGAATGGGTGCACAGTGGCACAACAGTAGAGTTGCTGCCTTAGAGCACCAGAGACACGGGTTCGATCCTGACTAAGGGTGTTGTCCGTATTGGAGTTTGTACGTTCTCACTGTGACCGCGTGGGTTTTCTCCAGGTGCTTCAGTTTCCACTCAGATTCCAAAGATGTGTGGGTTTGTGGGTTAATTGGCCCCTTTAAATTGTGTAGTACCCCAAGTGGGCAAGAGGCGGGTGATAGTTGGTTGGCGTGGACTCGGTGGGCCAAAGGGCCCGTTTCCACAGAGTATCTCTAAACTAAACTAAACTAAACTAAGCAAAGACACAATGTTAAATTTCAACATTGTGTTGACATTAATTAAAATAGTTCTGGGCATCAGAGTTTGGGAAGGACTTTCAAGATGTAGGGGATATATAAACACTTGCTACTACTAGTTTGTGATTTAGATTTGTTTATCATTTGAATAATAAGGACAACTTTTCACACTTGGAGGCACTAGAAATAAGACACAGGATACTTACTATTGATTGAAACAAATTATAACACCAATTAAAATTGAATTTGATATACGTATGGCATGACAGACAAAGGCCAGATAAATGGGACTGAATTACAGCACTTCCTCCAGCAATTGATCCTGTTTTTTGATCAATTAAATAGTAAGGTGTTGATTACCCCTTTAAAAAGTTAAGATTGGGACAGTTCTTCCTCATTGCTGAACAAGTATATACATGTGCAAAATTAAGTGAAACCATTGGTTGAAGAGGTAAACTTTTTAAATGACATCTGATGTCAAATTTACATTCCAAATCGATTGGCATCAAGGTCTAGGGCACCAGTTGGAACTTTGAGGACAACTGTGGGGTGACACAGTAGCGCAGCAGGAGAGTTGTTGCTTCACAGCGTCAGAGACCTGAGTTTGATCCTGACTATGGGTGCTGTCTGTACGGAGTTTGTACATTCTCCCTACAGGATTTCTCCGAGTTAATTGACTTCTGTAAAATTGTAAATTGTCGCTTGTGTAGGATAGTGCTGGTGTACGGGGTGATCACTGGTTGGCGCAGACTCAGTGGGCCAAAGGGCCTGTCTCCACACTGAATCTCTAAAGTCTAAAGCAAAGAAATGAAGAACACAGTTTCCTATCTCTCACTGCAGGTACAAAATAACTTGAGCAAGTTCAGCAGCAACGAAAAGATTGGAAAACCAGTGTAGCTATAAGGAACTTATTCAATTCTATTTGCTAAACTTAGGAGTGAAAGGCTGGAATATATAAAATAAAATGGGAAACATATTTACAGTCCTCATTAATAATGGCAGGAGGTACCACTTTACAATGTCACAGCAGGTTTGGGATTATACAGTATTTTTAGGATGTAACAAGTAGAATGGATAAGGGAGAGCCAGTGGATGTGGTGTATCTGGACTTTCAAAAGGCCTTTGACAAGGCCCCACACAAGAGATTAGCGTGCAAACTTAGAGCACATGGTATTGGGGTAGGGTAATGACATGGATAGAAAATTGGTTGGCAGACAGGAAGCAAAGAGTAGGATTCAACGGGTCCTTTTCAGAATGGCAGGCAGTGTCTAGTGGGGTGCCGCAAAGCTCAGTGCTGTGATCACCGTTATTTACAATATATATTAACAATTTAGACGATGGAATTAAATGTAACATCTCCAAGTTTGTGGATGACACAAAGCTGGGTGACAGTGTGAGCCGCGAGGAGGATGCTATGACACTGCCGGGTGACTTGGATAAGTTGGGTGAGTGGGCAGATGCATGACTGATGCAGTATAATGTGGATAAAGGTGAGGTTATCCACTTTGGTGGCAAGAACAAGAAGGCAGATTATTATCTGAATGGTGTCAGATTAGGAAAAGGGGAGGTGCAACGAGGCCTAGGTGTCCTTGAACATCAGTCACTGAAAGTAAGCATGCAGGTATAGCAGGCAGTGAAGAAAGCTAATGGCATGTTGGCCTTCATAGCGAGAGGATTTGAGTATAGGAGCAAGGAGGTCCTACTGCAGTTGTACAGGGCCCTGGTGAGACCGCACCTGGAGTATTGTGTGCAGTTTTGGTCTCCTAATTTGAGGAAGGACATTATTGCTATTGAGGGATGCAGTGTAGGTTCACCAGGTTAATTCTCAGGATAGCGGGACTGACATATGATGAAAAAATGGATCGACTGTGCTTATATTCACTGGAATTTAAAAGGATGAGAGGGGATCTTATAGAAACATATAAAATTCTTAAGGATATGATTGGACTGGCTCGATGCAGGAAAAATGTTCTCCATGTTGGGGGAGTCCAGAACCAGGGGCCACGGTTTAAGAATAAGGGGTAGGCTATTTAGGACAGAAATAAGGAAAAATGTATACAGCCAGAGAGTTGTGAATCTGTGGAATTCTCTTCCACAGAAGGCAGTGAAGCCCAATTCACTGGATGTAATCAAGAGAGACTTAGATATAACTCTTAGGGCTAACGGAATCAAGGAATATGGGAAGAAAGCAGGAACAGGGTACTGATTCTGGATGATATTGAATCATGGCGCTGGCTCGAAGGGCCAAATGACCTGCTCCTGCACCTATTTTCTATTTTTCTATATATAATAGGAATGAACTGCAGATGCTGGTTGATACCAAAGAAAGACACAAAATGCTGGAGTAACTCAGCAGGTCAGGCAGCATTCCTGGAGAACATGGATAGGCAACGTTTCAGGATGGAATTATTGAACAGTTGCTACTGGTACCGCTCAATAATTCCAAAAGCATTTCTGCAAAACACAGAGAAGAAAATGAGATATTCAGATTACTGGGCAGATCCCTCTTCCATTTAAGATTCCAAGGCAGAAAGTATTTCCCCTTGAATTGTAGATGCAGCCATGTTCATTGACAGTAGGTCAACTGCAGGGATCAGTTCCTGTTTGCATGGTTTGTGTGAGATGCAAATGTGAGTGCTCACAATTACGATGCTCGAGACAATCTAGAGAAACAAGTATTTTATTTGCAAGTCTGCAGAGTTGGGTGCCTTCCCTCTCATGACACACCGAGGTCGGGAAAATCCCTTCTTTTTTATTCACTTCACTTTACAATTGTCACATCTTAAATTCCTCCCCTTCGGGCTCCTTCCAATCGGAGCACTGAGGTGCACAATCTACCGTCATCGCCCCTGTTGCCTCCCACATCATACATCGCATGTACATTTAAATGAGGCATCTTGTCATGCGGGGCGTTTTTGCAATATTCATTTATCTCATTAGGCATGCGCAGTACAGAGTAGTTCATGCCCTCTCCCCTAGTGCTCTGGTCATCTTGCCCTCTCTCCTAGTTCTTTGGATATCTTGCCCTTATCCTCGGAATGTCACAATTTACTCTTGCGGTTCTTAGTCAGGTCAGCTATTTCTCATGGTCCTTAGTTTAAATCAATTAACCCTTTTTACTTCTCTCTCACAATCCACCCTTTTTCTTATGCCACGCTACTTTGATTTATACTATTTCCTCCTTTTCTAGTGCTAACAGCAGAGTCTTTGCCTCTCTATATTCCTCCTGCTGGTCATACTGTACTCTGCAGGCCATCATGGTGATGTCGTTCTTTGTCAGGGCCGTCTCCATCAATCGCTGAGACAACCCCCGTATGCAGGGAATGATACAACATCCGAATAGACACATCAACCCCATCACAACTACCACTGATGTTAGGGCTGATGTAAAGATGTGCTTCCATTTCCCAAACCAGGAGTCTAGAAACCCGGTCCAGGAGGTGTCTACCCCAGAGTTTTCGGCCAATTCGATAGAGAGGGAGGTGAGACTTGCTAGGGCTCTTGATACAGACCCATCAGGAGCAGTGTTGTTGGGGATGTAGGTGCAACATTGTTCCCCAAACATCACACACACCCCCCCTTTCTCAGCCAGGAGCATGTCCAAGGCTATGCGATTTTGCCAGGCCATTAGGCTGGTAGCTGTCAGTTGTTCCGCTAATCCTTCAACTGCATCTCGAGTGTAATTTATAAAGCGTTGTTGATTGTAGTACAGGTAGTTTATCCAGTCCACATTTTTATTAATTGTGGACCACCAGAAGAGTATGGACTCAAAGCCAGCAGCTATCTGGTTTCTGGCTTTGAATTCATCGGGTACCCCTCTTGGCACCCCTATTGCATCTATATAGATGTGTGTGTCAAATGATCCTCTCACCTCTCTCCTTTGCCGTCGGCCCCCTTCATTGAGTTTGACCGCATGCTCTACTGCTATGGTGAAGGGCATCATTAGTTGTGTAAGGGTACAGGTTCCCGTCCATGACCCTGGTAGCCGGGGCCACAGGGTATCCTCTCCGCACCACCACCAGACATCGGCTCTACTGACTATCTGCTTTCTCAGCCAGGAGCTACTGAACAGTGACCCCTGTTCCTCAGCTGTAATGTTATACATCTGATTGCAGTTTAGCACCTCCCCCATTTCCTGTCCATCTGGGTTATATCTTGTATAGCACTCAATGGCGGAGGTCGAGGGTCTTTCCTTTGGCCCTTCGTGTTGTTGTTGCTAGCCGGGAATAGGTAATGGTAGCTCTGGCAGGTCTCATTCTTTGGTAGTATGGGATTCGTGAATAGTTGCAGTATACATGACATAGCCCCAGGTGTCCTATTCCAATTCAGGGAAATGGTACTGGGACCAGCTGAGGCTTAGCTCCGGCGCAGGCGTAGCAATTGGTTTGTTACATACTTCTGGCCGTGTACATCATCCAGGTAAGCCAGGTGTTGGTTCCCTTTCCCCCTGTTGGTATTCCCTCCCCATACAATTGCATTAATTCTATTTCTCCTGTTACTATCATTATATTTAAATCCTTAGGCTCATACTCCGTGGTGACATTGCGGACTACAGGTGGTGCTGGGGTAACCCAGGGATCCCTACTCTGACTGTCTTCTATCTGGAACATTTCCCCCTTATCCTCATATTTTACCATGTATCCGTCCCGTTCTACCTCTATTTCAAACCTCAGGCATGCGCCCTTCCCTGTTTTATCTGCACATATCCAATACCTACCACTTTCCTTCATTTGAACCCTCTGTATGCTTACATATACACGTCCTGGCAATCCCTCATTTGGGTTTTGATATACTCTCCACCTATCAGTTTGATAGGTGGGCTTATGCCACCCCTCTCTAGATGAAGTGAATACCTCGTGCCAATCTTTACAGGGATGGGTGCATACATACATCCTATGACCACACCACCATTTTCCTTCACATACATCAAATGGGATGGTGGTGGCCCTTCTATTCTGTGGTATAGTTATTTTTATGCATGTTACATTACTCACAACCTGGATAACCACCCAGCACCCGATCCACCAGCACAAAGTCTTCATTTTCCGTGCGGGGTCCTGGTGAATACCAAAGTCAATGGCTCCTTTCCTCCACGTGCCGTCTACGGGCTGATATTGTCTGGTGGGGCCTCCACGGGACCCTTAAATCGACTTGCGTGTGTCCACCCTTTTTCTTTTGTTCGTACTGCTGTCTCGGTGGTTAATAACACAAGGTAGGGTCCAGTCCACCTAGGTTGCAACTTTTCTTCCTTCCACGTTTTTATTAGTACCCAGTCTCCAGCCTTGACTGAGTGAATCGGAAAATCCAGTGGCGGGCTCTGGGCCAGTAATCCTTTAGTTTTTAGTTCTGCAAGAGATTGGGATACTGCCAGTAAATAGTTCCTTGAGAACACGTCGTTCCCTGGTATTGTTGGGATCCCTTCTATCTTTCCTAAGTACGGGAGCCCGAATAACATTTCATATGGGGATACCCCTATATCTTTCCGAGGTGCCGTTCGGTTTCTTAACAAGGCTATCGGAAGGCACTTAGTCCAGGGGAGTCTCGTTTCCTCTACTAACTTGGTGATTTGGGTCTTTAAGGTGCCATTCATTCTTTCCACCTTTCCGGAACTCTGGGGATGCCATGGTGTATGCAATTTCCATTCAATCCCTAATGCTTCACATATCATTTTATGTGTTTTGGAGGCAAAATGGGTCCCTCTATCTGAGTCTTATGTTTCCACAATCCCATATCTGGGTATAATTTGCTCCAATAATACCTTGGCTACCGACTGTGAGGTGGCAGTTGCTGTAGGGAATGCTTCTACCCATCTAGTGAAATGGTCTACTACCACTAACAGGTATTTCCATCTCTGTATCCGGGGCAACTCGGTGAAGTCTATCTGTATTCTTTGGAAGGGTCTTATTGCTAATGGTTGTCCTCCTCCTGGGACTGCTCTCATGATTTTTTTTGTTGATTCGCTGACATATTACACAACCCCCTATGACTTGTTTGGCCATGGTATACATCCCACGGCAAGCGTAGGTCCTGAGGAGGGTATCACAGAGGGCTTGGGTTCCCCAATGGCTTTGCCCATGCAGCCTCCCTAATAACTCACTTATAATTTCTTTGTTCAATAGCTGCTTTCCATCCGGTGTCCACCATTTCCCATTTGGGGTACGCCGGGCTCCCATTTCTCTCATGTGTTCCTGCTCTTTTTCACCAAAGATAGGTATCTTTTCCTCGGGTTCCCTTAAAGGTATCAGTGACATCATTTCTACCGTCTGATCTGTGGCTGCTCTCTTTGCCACCTCATCCGCTGCCCTATTTCCTCGGACTTCCAGGGTGTTACCCTTCTGATGCCCTGCCACATGTGCTATGGCTACCCGTTCTGGTTTCTGCAAGGCCTCCAGTGTCTGTCCTATCAATTGCTCATGCGCTAATTCTTTCCCCCGAGCTGTTATCATTCCTCGCTCTTTCCAGATCTTCCCAAAGGTGTGTACTACCCCAAAGGCGTATTTTGAGTCGGTACACACTTCCTTCCTTTCCCTCCAATAGTTCCAAAGCTCTCATTAGTGCGTATAATTCACAAGATTGGGCTGACCAACTATCAGGCAGCCTGCCACTTTCAATTTCCTCCATAGTTTCCCCATTCACTATACCGTATCCACTATGTCTTTTTCCATCTATACAGAGTATACAACTGGACCACTACTCTTCCCTCTACCGGTGCTGTGCCTATTCCCAATTGTATTTGTAAATCTCTGCCCATTAAATTTACGCCAGCCTGGGGTACTAAGATCAGGTCCTCTACCGCCTCCCGGTTTTCATACCTTACATTCACTCCTCCTATCTCGGGAGCTACCATCACAGTTCCCCCTACCCCGGTAATTTTTACTCTCCCTTGTCCTGCCTCCGTTCCTGTTGGTACTTTGGTCACACTTGATCGCTCCGCTCCTGAATCTACCATGAACACCGTATCTTCTCCTTGGGGTCCTATTTTTAAATTTACCAGGGGCTCCCTTCTATAGTCCCTCGACCCCAAGGACGAGAACCCCTGACCCCCCCTATTCATTTTCCATCATACTGTACGTGCGGGACTCCGCTACAAGCTCAGGGCACTCCCTTTTGAAGTGTCCTTCCTTATTACAAAAATAACATTTTGAAGGCCCTGTCCTCCAACCTTGTCCCGTACCCGTATTTCCCCGGCCCCTGCCGTAACCTTCTCCATATCCCCCTCTTCTACGGCCTCTGCCGCCTCCTCTCCCTCTGCCTTGGGCGTAACTCCCCCGCCGTCCTGTACTTCCCTGTTCCTTGTCTACTACTTGCTTTACTGCCTGTAACATAATCTTTGCCTTTCCCTTCTGTTTCTCCTCATCCCTCCGCACGTACACTTTCTGGGCCTCCGTAAGCAACTGAGGTAGTGATCTCTCATTCCAATCATCCACCTTTTCTAACTTTTTCCTCACATCAGGCCAGGATTTAGTCACGAAATTGGCCCTGAGCAGTTGTTGTCCTGCCTCTGATGCCTGCTGATTACATGCCTGTGTTTCTACGTTGCTGTCTCCCTCATACTCCTCATTTGCTGCCTGACGGGTCCCATAAATCTTTCTGTCCCTGAGGTCCTGCAGCCTTTTGATGTCTGCTTCTAGTTCCCGTGCTTCTTGCTTCATCCTTTCCTTTTCCCGCTGCCCCCTTCTCTGTCTATATTCCTTTATGTCTTGCTCATCGTTCCAAGTTGTGACTTCTCCCTCTATCTCCACTATTCCCTTTTACCAAAGGGCACTGCTTTGTTCCGTCCTGGCTGGAATAGGGAGGGGGATACCCAGGGTCCCATAGGCTGGGGTACAGAGTTGATTTTTTTTCTCCTGAAGCTCCTGACTTTCATGCTGTTTTGGGGGTCTTTCACCCTTGTTTGGGGTGGTATTCTTTTCCTGCTATGCTTTCCTCAGCCTTTCTCCTTCTATTCTAAACAATTTAAGTACGTCTAGTTATTTTTCCTTTTTCGTTACTCGGGTTTCTGATTTATCCTTAGGCTTATAGTTCTTAATTAACACTCCCATTTCATCACACATGTTTATATCAAAATATAAATATATCAAAATATAAATATATCAAAATTTATATCATATTTATATCATTCCGTGGGCCATTTCGTAACCAATTGTTTCGTCCTTTTTTTTTCCATTTCTCAGAGTGTTTTTTAAAAAATATCCTCTTTGGATACGGGGAACTTCCTACTTAGTAGTTCAACTGCAGTTATTTTATTCATTGTATTCGTCTTATATTATTTTATTCATTGTATTCGTCTTATATTATGTTAGTGCACTTGGTCAGTCAGTTTAAATGCAGTCCTTGTTCTCACTCCGTTCCGTCTCTATAGTCACTATGCTACCTATTACGCTATTTCTATCTTCTATAGTTCTACTATATTCCTTTAATATTTATTCTGAGGCATCGGCAAGCCTGTGATTCCTGTGATTCTTTCAGGATTTATTCTTCGCTTTCCCCTTACAAGCATAACAACTTTCCTCCAGATTAGGGGAAGCTTTTGAATTAACAAACACATTTAATGCCTGCCGTACTCAATCCTCATCGGAGCCCAGTCGTGGCCACCAGACTGAACTCCCTTTTATTGGTTCCTTTGGCCAATCAAAATAACAGAACTTAATAATTTTTGTCTTCTCCAATCCCTGGGTTTTCCCTGCCCCCAATGGCTCAGCATTCGCCCCAACGGACTATCAGGCGGAATGCGGGGGTTGGGCTTACCGCCCTTCCCCTCCCTTTTGGGCTTTCCGTTTTCACTGCCCATCCTCCCGATCGGAATTCCCCTCCGATCATTTATTCTCCCGATCGGAATTCCCCTCCGATCTTAGCTGTAATCGCCCGAGTAGTACTTAATAGTCAGTTTTCTTACCCGGGTCTTGTGCACAAGAATCACTCGATTTAGCTCCTCGCGATTTCCTGGTCCTCCCACTTGTTTCTCGAGTCTCTGGTCCAGGTATCACTCGCTCAAACCGCTGACGGCAAGCAAGGAGTCTGAGACCGCTGAACTCAGCGGGGTGCACCGTCCCTTCTTCCGTATACTCCCGTCAGCCGGCCGGAGTGGCGATCCCGGACGAGCCCCCAAGTTGTGAGATGCAAATGTGAGTGCTCACAATTACGATGCTCGAGACAATCTAGAGAAACAAGTATTTTATTTGCAAGTCTGCAGAGTTGGGTGCCTTCCCTCTCATGACACACCGAGGTCGGGAAAATCCCTTCTTTTTTATTCACTTCACTTTACAATTGTCACATCTTAAATTCCTCACCTTCGGGCTCCTTCCAATCGGAGCACTGAGGTGCACAATCTACCGTCATCGCCCCTGTTGCCTCCCACATCATACATCGCATGTACATTTAAATGAGGCATCTTGTCATGCGGGGCGTTTTTGCAATATTCATTTATCTCATTAGGCATGCGCAGTACAGAGTAGTTCATGCCCTCTCCCCTAGTGCTCTGGTCATCTTGCCCTCTCTCCTAGTTCTTTGGATATCTTGCCCTTATCCTCGGAATGTCACTATTTACTCTTGCGGTTCTTAGTCAGGTCAGCTATTTCTCATGGTCCTTAGTTTAAATCAATTAACCCTTTTTACTTCTCTCTCACAGTTTGGGTGTTTTATATATTTACCATCCTTTTAGATGCAAACAGATGCCAGAGCCACAGTCAGACAAAATCTTCAGTACCGTCTTGTTCAAGCCTGGCTTTAGGCATGATGACGTCAAACTAACCGTTTGGAAAAAACTGCAGAAGCGGATTTTACCAGGTAGGTTTGAACATTTACCTTGTTAACAAATGGGATCCAGATGTTGCCAGACAGATGATTAAAAAGAATTATGGTGGAATTTAATTTACAAATGCATGATACACCAACTTGGTACTAATACTGGGGAAAGATTATTTGAAGACTTGTGTTGGTCCACCCTGTCCAAGGATGTATTTTGAGTCTTTAAAGGGTACTGAAGTGTGAATATTTTTTTTCTATGGTTGAGCACATTCACCTGAGTATTACTGTTTTTTCCTGCATCCGAGAACCTCAACATCATCCAGGACAAAACCATTGATTTGATCGACATTCAATCTTTTCTTATAACTTTAGCATACTGTGTCTGAAGAGTGTAATGCATACAGAAGGCATTGCAACCTCTCACCAAGGTTTGGGAAAAAGGATGGGTGGCGTTTCGGTCCGGAACCCTTCTTCAGACTGCCATATCAGTCTGAAGAAGGGTTCCGACCCGAAACCTCACCCATTCTTTTTCTCCAGCGATGCTGCTTGACCCGTTGAGTTACTCCATCACTTTGTATCTTTCGTATAAAGCAGTATCTGTAGTCCCTTCCTACACATCTTACCAAGGATTCTTTGACATTCCCAACCTCCTGATTTTCACCGCTTAGATGGTGATTGCATGGGAATACCACCTCTTGGTAAGTTCCCTGTAAAGTCACTCACCATACAAATCTGGATTCATCTTGCTGTCGCTTCATCCTTGCTGGGTACTTTCACAACTTTTGCAATGCTACTTTCTCACCTAACAATGGACAGTCAGTTAATACTAGCCTTGCTAGCAACAGCCATATCACCAAATTGAATCAAAATAGGCCTCTTGCAATGTCTCCAGTGCTATGATTTGCAATAGTCCCAATCAGCTGAGAAAGTATATATTCATAAAATTAACCCCTGAGAACATAAACACAAACAGAATTTAATTGTTTTTTTTAGTGATTCAAGTAGCAAGTTTTCTCCATGCAGCTTCCTGGATACTTATTGGAATTGTTTGTTTTATCTCTTTCAGAACCAGAGGAGTTAAAATTAGATCCCAGCACCGCACACCCACTTCTGATCATAACCAACAGTAGCACCAGGGTAGAATGTGGAACTTACCTCAAGCGCTTGTCGTTGGTACAGGAGCGATTTGATTACAACACCTGCATTCTTGCTAACAAAGGGTTTTCCTCAGGCAAGCACTATTGGCAAGTGATTGTCGATGACAAGATTAGGTGGCGCCTTGGCGTTATTAAAGGTACCACAGGCCGCAAAGGGAAGTTAAACAAGACTCCTGAGAATGGTGTGTGGATGATTGGAGTGAAAGAAGGAAAAAATTATGAGGCATATCAGAATCCCAAAATTCAGCTTTCACTCTTGGTGAGACCACGGAAGATTGGTGTGTTCCTTGATTATGAGGGCGGGCGACTTTCATTCTATAATGTGGATAATCCGGATGAGCTGAGTTTGATCTATGTTTTTAATTCAGCCTTTCAAAGAAAGATTTATCCAATTTTTGACCTCTGCTGTGTTGACAGAAGCAATGACTTAGCACCTATCACACTTTGCCGTGTTTGAATTTATTCGAACAAACAGCAGGAGGCATAAAAGGCATCATGCAAATATAAACCACTACTTATCTGATGCCCTGGTTAGCAGTTATAGTATCATAATTAATACGGTCCCAATCTTATAACATGACTCATCATTTAAAAGGCAGCATTTAGTTCACATGATCTTTCTTTTAAACTTACTATTTGATCTCCTGAATTAGCAAGAAATACGTTTGTAATGTTTAGCTGTAAAGTAGATTTTCATTTCACGGAGCTTAATTGTTTAGGACATTGAACTGTGGGGTTTATTGGTTTATACAAATTATCCAAATGTAATGAATTTTACCAAAATGTGCTGCAATCAAATCCACAACAATTAACCATTTGTATATGTCTAGACTTGGGTCAAAAGAACCAATGTGAAAAGTATAACATTCTATCTCATCTTTTTTCAAGATTTTTCCATCTCCAACAAAGAGTGATTTTGTTTTGTGATGTCCATTGGTTGATATCTGGAATGTAACAGTTGTGTGATGGATGCAAATGTTATTGTCCTTGTTCAATTTGTATCTTGAACATTTATTGTATGGGGGGATGGATATTTGGTCCATCATGCCCCGGCTGACTCTTTGAAAGACCTGACCAATTTGTCTCATTTCCCTGGTCCATTCAACGATGGTCCTGTAAGTTTATCAATCCTCTGAAAAGAGTGCAGACAAGCTTTATGAGCATATTGCCAGGACTTGAGGCCTGAGCCATAGGGAAAGATTGGATAGGCTAGGATTTTATTCCTTTGAGTGCAGAAGGCTGTGGGGTGATCTTATAGTGGTGTATAAAATTAAAAGATTTTATAGGACCCTTGGACAGGTTCACAGATTGGGATGGTTTAGAGACATATGGGCCAAATGCAGGCAGGCGGGACTAATGTAGATGGGACATCTAAGTGGGCATGGGCATGGGCAGGTTGGGCCAAAGGGCCTGTTTCTGTGCTGTATGATTCTATGGAGGCAGATAGTGTGAATGCACAGTGCATTTTCCCAGGTTAGAGGAAGCAAGAACTAAAGGGCATGTTGCAAAGGTGAAAATGGAAAGATTTGAACCTGAAGGGCAACTTTTTTACTCATTGGTTGGTGGGTATTTGAAACAAGCTGCCAGGGAAAGCAGTTGAGGAAGGTACTGTAACAACATTTAAGAGACATTTGGACACATACATCTCCAAATTGTCTACTTCTCTAAAGTACCAGCAGACTCTGTTATTTGCCAAAACAGGTCCAACTTTCCTGGACCTCTGGGTTTGAATTCCTCTGAAGGCCAGAGATGAAAAGACAGGAGGTGTGAGATGAAAAGGATTGAAGAGTTACAAATTGTGAAACTAGAGGAAGGAATGTGGAAAGTAAGGGTGGGTGGGGAAAGAAGTGTCTTTGTTGGTAAACCAGCATCTGCTGGTTTCTAAATTTATGAGGAGGATAGATAAGGTTGAGAGTAAGAATATTTTTCCTATGGTGGGATAAAACAGTAAGGTATAGATTTGTGAGATAAGCGGTTTAGATGAGAACTGGGGGAGAGATTGATTTTTTTTTCATTTAGAGAGTGGTTGGAAGAGGAGTGGTTGTGCTGCCAGAGGAGGTGATAGAGGCAGATACTTGCACAATATTTAAGAAGAATTTAACAAGCATTTGAATTTTTTTAATTCAATTTAAATTAACTTTTGGGGATATCAAATTCATACTCTTTGTCTCACCATGACTCTATTTCCTAGCAATTGATTTTAACCAGGTTTCTATCAAATTCTAAGGCTGAACCATACAGTTTACCAGCTTGATATCACATCTCTTCCTGAGTTGAACTCCTGCCCTTATATTTACACAAACACCATTATGCTTCTATCTCTGCTTGTCTGCTGTTAAACCTACACCGATGCCTTGTTACCTCTCCACCTGACACTCGTGGCTGACTTCTCTTGTAAATTTGAAGTTCCAGGGTGCTTGACAAAGGCCACAGATTCCCCATTATAGCAAGCATCTAAGACACATTTTCGTATTACGAGTATCTTGCCTGGGTCACATTAGTGCAGGCCCTTCAAACTGTGGCAGATTTTCCAGATTGTGAATGTTTCAGACCATTATTATAGTGTCAGGCCATACCATAAAATTTCAAAATCAGAGAAACCCCAAAACATTGATGTTTTTGATCGATATCCATACATTATTACGAGAGCTCAAATCAGAGGAAGTCACCTATTAGGTTGGTCGTCCATTTGTTTCTTTATGAATGGACTCGTGTGTTTTATATGATTGGTAAAACTTTATTGCTGGGAACAAAGCAAAATGCAGAGATTTTTTGATCAAGGTACGAGCATACGACGGGGTTATCACATAAAGTCAATTTATGCTTTATTTTTGATGATTATGTAAGTAATTTTGTCAGTTACATTTATTTTTCTGATAAATTGATTATGGGTCTAAAATTGTACTTTGTGGATGGTTTTTACAACTGATGATACATTGAAGAATCTTGAAGTACTCTAAATATACCATGCTGATTTTCAAAATAATATTTCGACACAACAGAACCAAATCTTATTTCCTTGATCCCAGTGCATCTTTTTAATCTGTAGTTGGATCGTAAATGTACTGACTTCATTCAGGCTTGATTATTTGACTAAATATTAGCACTCATGTGAAATTTCCTTTCATCACAAAGTGCTAGAAAGTTGTGTGACAGCTAATCTGATTGTAAATTGTTCTTAGTTTTTTGTTGAATGTTCAGTTCTATTTGTAGAATCATTACAGTTCATTTTGTTGAATCAAGTATTTTCTTTCTAATTTATAACATCAGATCCATAAATCAACCTGCAGAAAATGTACTGGATAAATATGGACATCTTATTGAATGCTGCATGTATTGTTGCGAATTTATGAATAAAACTTGATTTTGTTTTCTTCTGGTAACATTTGATTTTTTTTTTTTTGGTACATACTGTAGCACGGAACACATTTGCCCTTCAAGCATTGACAATTCCAGCACACAACCTTTGGAGTCTGTTTGTGAATTCAGCAAATGCATCTTAATTGCACAAGGCCTCAGGGACTCTGAAGAAATATCTATTAGCATTTTGTTTACTGTCATTTTCAATGCAGCAAAAGGAATTAAGGAAGGAAATACATAAAACAATTCTTAAGATGTAACACTGGAATCTGAAGATACTCCACGTCACTTGTTTAGCCATTACGCCTGTGTCAAAATATTCACCTATCACAGTTTACACCAGACCATTAGCAATATCTCTTATTTTATAGGGG